>NW_007252938.1:1096713-1101909 GCF_000164805.1 Carlito syrichta
ACAGGAAGGCCGCGGGGTCTCAGAGGGTAGGGAGCGGGAGGCCAGCCCTGCCGTGGGCCGTGCTTGGGGGCCGCAGGGTCGCCTCGGGGTTGAAGCTCGGCGTCAGTACGCGTCTGGGGAATTCCTGCATGCTGGCTCATGCTGGGGATGGCCGGGATGCCAAGATGGCCCCGCAGCGCGTTTCCTAGAGTTTGGTTACCTAGAAGATCATGTGCGGTAGAACGATGAGGCTTATTTATGTTCGTGAAAAGACTTCTCCATCGAGTGGGTTTTATCATAAGGGTTTCTGCAATAACCAGCATTCTTCACTTTCCTACATCCATTAGTTGACGCAGTGCCCCAGGACATCCCCTCTCCTGCAGGTGCAGTCAGGTTGGTAACGTGCGCACAGTGACACAGGTGGCAGGGCTGGGTCTCCCACCCCGTGGGTACTGCTGGCTCCGAAGTCCGGGCTTTTGCCACTAGTTCTGCAACTTCGTGCGGTGCCAGGGAGAGATCCTTGACCTCCCCATCTTCATCAGCTTCCCCCCACCCAAGCCCAAGTAAACATGCAGCGTAAGGAGAAAAGAGTAAGGTTGCTGTGTGAACCCAGAACTCAGACTGGTCATCCCGCCCCATTCCAGGTCCTTTATGTAGGATTCACACAACCCTGGCCACATCAGCCTCCACCCCTGTGCCATGTTAAGAGATAGGTCTTGCTGCTGCCCTCACTCCGTCTCTCGGTTAAATTCTGTACTGGCTTACTCAGCTGACCCAGAGACTGAGCCACTCTTACATAAGAGTGTCCTTAAGGTGTTCAGAGGCCAGCAACTTTAGTGGCCTCCTTTCCTAGGACACAGGCTCCCTACCCACCCCCACCCCCCAGCAAGTGTGTTTTTAATTCAGAATAACTTTTGAAATTTCCCCAGAAAAGCTCCGTCCTCTAAACAGGACTCTGAGGTTCTACTGCCTTGCTCTTATTCCTGACAGAGTGATGAAAGGAAGTTTAAATAAGTGGCATTTTGCAAAACCATCCAACCTGGTGTGACTTTCAATGCCTGTCCGGTTTGGCTGGGAGGATATTTTAGATCTCCAGGATTACGCGCTGTTCTTTGTACACTCTGCTTGTGTCAGCGATGGAAAAGGTGTCAGTCTGCTCTGAATCTCTCTGACCACCTCAGGAAATGTGCTTTTGGCTCACAGAGAGGGGGGTGAGAAATTATTTTGAACCACAGTGTCTATGGAGGATGTCAGCGGCCCTTTGAAGTGAAAGAGTGGATGGAAACCCAGCTCTCTCAACTACCTGTGTCAACCCTGGCATGCTGCATCACCACTCCGTCTTCATTTCTTTATTTGTAGAGTGGGAATGAATTTGCTCATCTCGTGGGGGTGGTTGTGATGATTACAAGTATTCACTATAAAGAGCTAAGTTTCATACGAAGTGATCAGAAGTGTTCATTCCCCTCCTTAAATTTTCTGTCCTTCCTTTCTCTCCCACACTTAACAGCCATGCAGTGTGCGTTTTAATAAAAGTTCCATGAGTGCATGAAGTGTCTAATGCAGCGGTTCCGAGCCTTTTCAGCATCAGGGACCAGTTTTGTGGAAGACAGTTTTTTCATAGTTGTGTAGGGGGGAATCATCTGGCATGACATTCTCATAAGGAGCACACAACCTCAATCCCTCACTTGTGAGTTTCACAAGAGGGTTCATGCTTCTATGAGAATCGAATGCCGCTGTTGATCTAGCTGAAGGCAGGGTTCCACTCACCTGCGGTTCTGTGCAACCCGGTTCCTAACAGGCCAGAGACCGGTACTGGTCTGCGGCCCAGGGGTTAGGGATCCCTGGTCTAATGTTTAACCTCAACTCAATAAGCCTTCCTGAGGAAGGTCATGTACACATTATGCACACTTCGATAGCTCTTAAGAAAAGCCAACCTCTTTCTCAAAATGAGCTTTCTCTCTTTCTTGGATAACAAATAACACACAAAAAGAAACAAAGGGAAGCATCGAGTGAATGAGGGAAAGCCCCGGTTTAGGCAGGCATCAACTGAGCCAGATTCTAGTCCATTTTCCACCACTAATTCCCTGTATGACCTGGGATGGCAGTGATGAAATGTACTGAAGGCCTAACATATACCAAGCATGATGGATTATAGCACTTAATCCTCATGATGATCCATGAGGTTACTCTTGCTATTACCCCCATTTTACAAATGAGCTAACTGAGACCTTGCTAAGGAACCTGGCTGAGGTCACAGTAAATCCAGCAGAGCCCGGATTTGAGGCCAGGTGGTTTGATTCCAGAGCCCATACCTTCCCCACTGTATTATACAGAATGGGGGCAAGTCAGTTAGCGTCTCGGGACCTCCGTTTCCTCATCTTAAGCAAAAAAAGGGCCAGAATAGATGACATCCAGGCATCCCTCCAGCTCCAGCCTTCTATAACTCTAATAGAATTATATAAGGATGTTAAATAAGTCAGGCCCAAAGTGCTTTTCAGAGCCACATCCAGGTGGGTATGATGGCTTTCCCATGGGTAGAAAGCCACTAAATATTTCTTATGTGTCCCTGGTTCCAATTTTCCATTAAAAAAGCCAAACAAAGAAATCATCTTCCAAAGCTTCCTTCCAATTGATTCAGATCCCTGAGGCTCATTTTGACCAAATTGGAAGGAGAAGCAGAAGGTGTAGAAATCCACGGATTCCTGCATAACAGATATGCATGATGGGAGGGCTGCATCCTCTTACACACACACACACACACACACACACACACACACACACCCAGTATTCATATCGCCTTCCAATGACGCTCAGTACCAGTTTCTCTAGCCAAGTTGTCATGGCAACACCAGCTGCCAATGAGATCATGGAAGACAGGGTCATAATGGCAATGGGACCTTAATATTTTACCTGGCAAAGCCACTTAGTTAATAAGATGAATAATCATAAATCATAAACCCATAGGAAGCCAGGCACCATTCACCGTACATGTTTAGTGTGCAGTTGGGGGTGGGGGTAGGAATGACAGCAAAGGGAAAAGAAAAGAAAAGGAAGAGAGGATGAGGCGGGATGGGGAAGAAGGTCTCTGAATGCTGATCCTTGTTGTTTCTCAGGGTAGATCACACACAGGTGCTGACCCTGCCTGTGCATGGATTCTGACCCTGCCTGTGCATGGATTAAGGAACAAGGCTCTTCCTCATGGCAAGAAGGGTGGGGGGACCACAGGTTCCCAGCCTCAGTCATAAGAGGCTCATAAGAAACCCAAGGCAACTGCTTTCTGGCGTTCACACTAGCAGAGGAGGGAAACAGCCCAGGGAAGATATATGTGGTAGACAACAACCCACCCTCACCCCGCTCAGTCTGGCACAGTCATGATGTAGAAAGGCCTTTCCCATTGCCCCCTATATCCCATGATGACCATCATCTTTTACAGACTGACTCGCCCCAGGGCTGTCTGTTGCCCCTCTAAACCAACTTGCTAAAGAACAAATCAATTTGATTTAAGGGTTTAAGGAAGGATCCTTTCCCAAGAAGCTAATCACAGTGTGAGCCTCTGGCCAGAACTTGGCAGTGGGGAGCCAAGGAGGGAGAGACTGAATACCCTTTTGTACCCTTGAATGTTGTACTTGGTGCACAAATCACTTATTCGGGTAAAAAACTGCAAAGACTCCCCCTTCTTTCCCCCACCCAAGGACTAGACACATGGTGGGGAGATGGCCTACAACTGGGGCAGTAGTGAGGCCCGGGTAGGTCCGTGTTGACGGAGAACATGTGTAACCGAATTGATGGAGAACCCGATTTTCCACAAACAGGACTCATGTTGATCTTAAATGTTTATGCAATCTGTTTCTAGGGCTGTGGTTTTATAGCCAGCAGGTTCTGTTTAGAGAGCAAAAGCAGTCGGTTTTCTCTGGTGGTGCCCAGGGGCCGGAGTAGCATGAAAGTGAAGGGCTGCCCCGTGCCGTTGTCACTCACACCCACGCTTCCTGTACTGCCTGGTGCCCATCGCAGGCCTCTGGAGAGGGGCCACCCATGCGGGCAGGGAGCGCGATGCAGGCACAGGGTGGCGCCACAGCAAGAACCGGGATGGAGCATCACAAGACCCACGTTCTGGTCTGACGCCTCTTCCGAAGACACTTCGGGTCTCTGAGCCTGTTTCCCCTCTACAAGGGAGCATAACTGTACAGTCCTCGCTGCATAGTAGTGAGGGTGAAACAAAGGACATTTTCCCTTATTTAACAGATATACTCCACATACTATGTGCCAAGTGTTATTCTAATCTCCTTACATATGAGGAAAACTGAGGCACAAAGAATGCCAGTGCCATGTCCAAGATCACATGCCTGGACAGGGGCTTAGCCAGGATTCTAACCTGATAGTCTGGGTCTAGATGCCACATGCTTGACCCCTTTTATGTAAGGATAGGGGATGTGTCCCATGGTGGCATCTCCTCAGTTTCTTCTTTTAGCAACTTCTTTGGGGATGGAAACTTCCACCAACATCTCCCCTTTTTTGGTTGGTTGATTTGTTGCCATAAGTGACTGGGTCGCTTGTAATTCCCACCGTTTTCTCTACCAGCATTCCTCCTACCCCAGTCTCTCAAGCCAGAGGTCCTCGGAGGCTGAAGGTGGGCAGTGAGACCTGTCGTCACTAAGACTGCATTTTCAGATTGGGTTCTGAGCCTGGGAGCGTGTGTCCCTGCATATGCATGGAATGACCAGATGATCCTGTGCCTTCCAACAGTTTAATATTAGGTGATTCCGTTATTCTGTGGAGGCATGGGAGGACTGAGGAACACATTTTTACTTTTTGAAATTTTAACATTTTTGCCTTTTTTTTTCCTTTTCTCTATCTTTTAAATTTTATTTTTATTTATTTTGAGTCGGGGTCTCACTCTTGCCCAGGCTGGAGTGCAGTGGCACAATCACAGCCTCCACCTCCTTATACCTCAGCCTCCAGAGTGACAGGGATTACAGTTACATGCCACTATACCTTGCTAATTTTTCTATTTTTTTGTAGAGATGATGTATCACTTTGTTGCCCAAGCTGGTATTGAACTCCTGGGCTCAAGCAATCCTGCTACCTCAGCCTCCCAAAGCGCTGGAATTATAGGCGTGAGCCTCTGTGCTTGGCCTATTTTTATTTTTAATTGTGGTAAAATACACACAATATAAAATTTACCATTTTTTTTTTTTTTTTGAGTTGGAGTCTCACTCT
>NW_007252938.1:1102232-1120839 GCF_000164805.1 Carlito syrichta
CGACCCCACGGGCTCAGGCAGTCCACTCACCTCAGCCTCCCAAAGGCATGGGATTACAGGCTGAGCCACTGAGCCCGGCAAAATTTACCATTTTTAAGTGTGCAGTTCAGTACTAAGTACGTTTACATGACTGTGTAACCATCACCACCATCCATCTCCAGACCTTTTTCATCTTACCAAACTGAACTCTGCACCCATTAAACACTAATTCGCCATTCCCCTGTTCCCCAACCCCTGACAACCACCATTCTACTTTCTGTCTCCATAAACTTGACTACTCTCAGTACCTCATGTAAGTGGAATCTTACAGCATTGATCTTTTTGTGTCTTAGTTCAGTTAGCATAATGTCCCCCACACTGTAGCACAGGGTCCCCAACTACCAAGCCATGGACCAATACCGGTCCGTGACCTGTTAGGAACCGGGCCACACAGCAGAAGGTGAGCAATGTAAAAGTGAAGCTCCATCTCCTATCAAATCAGCAGCAACGTTAGATCCTCACAGGCGCCCGAACCCTACTGTGAACGGCACATGCGAGGAATCTAGGTTGTGCACTCCTTATGAGAATTTAATTCCTGGTGATTCCCCCCAACCCACGTTTGTGTAAAAATTATCTTCCAGGAAACCTGTCCTTGATGCCAAAAAGGTTGGAGACTGCTGTTGTAGCACATTGCAGAATTTCCTTCCTTTCTAGGGCTGAGTAATATTCCATCACATGTATACACAACATTTTGTTTATCCATTTATCCATCGATGGACACTTGGATTGCTTCATTCTCTTGGCTCTTGTGGATGATACTATTATAAGCAAAGGCGTGCAAATATCTCTTCAAGACCCTGCATTCAATCCTTTTGTACATATACCCAGAAGTGGAATTGCTGGATTCTATGGCAATTCTATTTCTCACTTTTTCAGGAGTCTCCACACTGTTTACTGAAGCAGGTGCACCATTTTACATTTGCACCAACATCGCCCAAGAACTCTCATCTCCCACGTTTTCTGGGGTTGTTCTTCTTTTTTCATTTTGATGAGATGGTACCTAATTGTGGTACATTGTTATTTTTTGGTATAAAAATACATTTCATAATTTCTGTGATATTTGGGTGTTGCCTCCACCTTGTTTTTTGTCACCTACAATATCTTAGGCAGACAGACACACTCACACACCCACGTGATATTGAAAAGATAGTTTGAGCCTTAGTGTGTGGTTGGCTTGTTTTTGTTTGGGGAATTTTTTTAATGCCTTTGTAGATGTGATTTTTTTAAATTTTATTATTTTTAAATTTATTTTTTAAAATAGAGACCAGTCTTGCCATATTGTACATGCTAGTCTTGAACTCCTGGCCTCAAGCAAGCCTCCTGACTTAGTCTCCTAAATTGCTGGGGTTACAGGCATGAGCCACTGTGCCCAGCCTCATGTGATTGTGTTGATTTTCACATTCCTCGGGACTATAAAGAATAATACAGAGCCTAATCCACCCCTCTCCTCCCAGGAGCTTAGTCCATTGTTTCGGACAGATGAGTCCCCCTCAGGTGAGTCCCATGCCTTAGTCTGAAAGGCTGGGCAACTAACTTCCTCAGGAGTTCTAATTTAGTCAGGGGCTCACTTAGACAGGGAAGGAGGGATGACAAGAATTTTCTCACACTGAGCTCTCAGTGGTTCATGTGGCAAAATAACATTTTACGTTACTGATTTTCCCATTTTGACTTACTGAAGCGATGGACCAGGACCAGGCCAGTTACAAAGAATGTACCTCTTTCAATGATTCTCATGAATACGCAGGTCACGCTTGAGGCAGATCTCTGCACTGATCACGGAAAGGCATCATGATCCAGGAAGCAGAAAAAAGCAGGTTGCCGAGTAAGATGAATATTAACATCATTTATGTAAAAAGAACACATAGTTATGCTTAAATATACATAAGCATGTCCTGGAAGGTTACTAAAAAAAAAAACGGGTACTGTTTTGGTGACAGGGACTAGGAGTTGGGGTAAGTCCTCAAATCTTTGTATTTTACTTTTACCCTTTGACATGACTTGTAATTCTAGCCATAGCATGTATCACTTTTATAATAAAAATAAAGATTTGGCCAGGCACAGTGGCTTATGCCTATAAGCCCAGTCAGTACTTAAGGAGGCTGAGGTAGGAGGATTGCTTGAGCCCAGAAGTTCAAGGCCAGCCTGAGCAACAAAGTGAGACTTCGTCTCTACAAAAAAAAAAAAAATTAACCAGGAATAGGGGTGCAGCCCGTAGCCCCAGCTACTTCGAAGGGCTGAGGCAGAAGGATCGCCTGAGCCCAGGATGTCGAGGCTGTGGTGACCCGGGATGGTGCCACCGCACTCCAGTCTGCGCAACAGAGTGAGACCCTGACTCAAAATAAATTAATTAATTAATTGAAAATAAAGTTTTAACATAGATATTTTAGGAAAAATTAAAAGGGTGATAAAAGGAAATATACTAGTAAATCCATCTCATGTCTCCAGCTGTGGCGGGGTAGCGGGGCATAACCCTGCTTGGACCAGGTTTCGTGGAAGCAGGGTCTGAGACGGGGCTTCGGGGAAAGTGATGTGTTGAGAATGTGGTCTTAAGAGAAACAAGAATGAGGGTGAGGGAAGGACAGGAAAAGGGAAGAGACTGAGAAAGGATGTGACTTTTGAGGAGGTCTAGCTACCACCTGATTCCTGGGGAGCCCCGGAGCATAAATAACACAAGGCTGATCTGCCCGGAAACAAGGGAGTTGGGGGCTTTTTCTTCTTCCCCCACTCAGACCTCAGCTGTGGGTATTGAGGGGAGGGAAGAGGTGGGGAGGGAACAGGAGGGGAGTGGTAACTCTCGGGCACCTCTTGTCAGAGGGCTCCAGTCAACCTTCCCAGTCCCCAGGAAAGGCTGCAGGTGTGAACCATTAGCTCTAACACCTGCAGCTGAAGAGTAGGGGGCACTTGGTTGACAAGCGGGATCCAAAGGGAATCCCGGCTACATCCCCGTTCCCTGGTCACTTGGGAATTGAACCCAAACTGTCTTTCTTATAAACATGTATAAACTGTAAACTGATTTATGAAATGGTTTTTCTTTCTTATTTTTTTAACTGTGGAAAAGTACAGGCCACAGGACATTTTAGCGGTGGAAATACTCAAAGGAGGAAGATGAAAACAAAAACAAAAAACAGCTTGGAAGGATCCATTTGGGCTGCAAGAGTTCTGCAGTGGAGGGAAGACACTAGGAGGCTGGAGAAGAGAAAGTGCCACAGTGCAGAGCTGCTGCCCAGGGAAGCCTTGCAGGAAGGAGGCGGTGAGTGTTCCAGTCTGGCTGTTTATGTCTGTAGAGAAGTTTTTTCTATTTTTTTTTTTTAACTCA
Source organism: Carlito syrichta (assembly GCF_000164805.1). Lineage (NCBI taxonomy): Eukaryota > Metazoa > Chordata > Mammalia > Primates > Tarsiidae > Carlito > Carlito syrichta. Next base: position 1,105,588 of record NW_007252938.1, read on the forward strand.
TGGACAATGTATATCTTATTAGTAATTATACCTCTCTTTCTGCATTGAATTTGAAAAAACTCAAAGCCAGGACTAAATAACCCCAGGGAAAAGGGCCAGGTGAAGGCAGGGATTGCTCTAGGAAGGAGAATCGTAAGGCCTAAAATTTCTTGGGCTACCTTGACATCTTTGAGGCTCACAGGGACCCAAGAGCCTAACTGTGAGTTTCTCTGTGAGTTCCCCTACCCTCATCAGCTACGCCTCTGTCCCAGAGGGCAAGGCCCCAACCTGGCTATTCCCCTGATATATCAGTTACCTCACTCAGTCACCAACCCAACAGGGTTCACCTCCCTGCCAGGCCATGAAATTACTCAATCAAGCCAGTCCTACTGTCCCATGGGAAGCTGAGGTTACCTCACCATTCGGGACTGTTTGAACATAGACAAGGCCCCTATACCTGGCTTCTTTCTGCCTCCTCCCTTAGCGAGTGGCCTCTGGCCAGGTCTGATCTCGGAAGAGTATGCATATTTCCAATAATGAGTCATGGGATGCAGGTGCCCAAGCAAAACTGAAAACAATGTAGTTGTCACTGATAATATAAACACCATATCAACTTTGAATGATTAACTGGCTTGCTTTGATTATAAAACTGCTTGCTATACTGCCCTGAGGTGTGTATTCTTCACTGACCGGCCCTCATCAGTGCCTCCCATAAGTGCTAATCAACGGATGTCTTTCCCTACCGGACCTCTGGGTGATTTCTTTGGAAGAAAGAATATTATGCGCAAGTCCTCTCAGGTTTTGGGTTACTGTTGCCCTCTTGTTACTACAAAGCGTGACCCCACACAGCCCCTGCTGGTTCACTCTGTTACTCAGTGCAGCCCTCACACGGCCCTGCATGACCTGCTGTGTCCTCTTCTCCTGGCCATGAGTCTGTGTGACTAAGCTGCAGTTGATAGAGACCCTCTTACAGTAACCCTCCTTAACTAATAATGTTGTATTATTATAGAGTTACTGCCCGGCACATACCTGCATTTCTTAAAATCCGCAAGTGTTAGGTCACAATCCCAGCAGGGCCTCCAGAATGTTAGGTCAGGCCCACCAGGGGGTGATTGGTATGTGATTTGGTGCCACATGAAAGATGCAAAGAATTGCACAGAAATTAGATTGGAAAATATAGTTTATTTAAAAAGTAAATTAAAGAGAGAGAAGAGAGAGGAGATATTCACTTTGCCAGGGTAGGGGAGGGGGCCAAAGCTAAGAAACATGGCGGCAGTCGCTCAGAGAGCCATGTGAACACGCCAGAGTTTAGCAAAGCTATGGCAAATGGCTGCTCCAGGTTGAATCCTGTTGTTGCTGATGTTGTTTTTGAGTTGGAGTCTCACTCTGTTGCCCAGGCTGGAGTGCAGGGCCATGCTCACGGCCACCACAGCCTCAACCTGCTAGGCTCAGGAGATCCTTCCGCCTAAGCCTCCCAAGTAGCTGGAACATCGCCACACCCGGCTAATTTTTTAAATTTATTGTAGAGATGAGGTCTCGCCAAGTTGCCCAGGCTGGTCTCAAACCCATGGGCTCAGGCAATCCTCTCACCTCAGCCTCCCAAAGTTCTGGGATTATAGGCATTTGCCACTGTGCCCAGCCTTTGAATCTTTTTAAACCTTCCCTTTGAGGGGGGAAGGTCGTTAAGGTGATTGGGTGGACAGGTATGCAGAGGTACTGACGTCAGGTGATGGACAGCAGAGAGATGGGTGGGTTAGTCACATTACTGCTGCCATGGTGGTGGGGTCTGTTTGTGTCATGAAGATCACGAAGGGCTAATTGAGTTAGCTTGGGTCTTATGGGTGGAGGCAAACACTCGAAATAGAAAAGCTAATTAGCACAAAACAAGCTGGGGGGGAGGGCTGCAAAACAATTATCTATAGCTACCTCTGAGAAACTGATTCTGTCCTTGGCTAGTGATTAGAGGGTAAGTTATGTGAACCACTAGAAAAACATGAGATTTAGGCAATGTTAAAATGGCTGCTCACTGGGTATATTAAATCCATGTCATGTCCTTGCAGTAAGATTGTCTTAATCCTCCCTACAACAGAATGAGTCACAGAGCCCATGGTATTAGTCACATAGTGAAATAGGTTGTTATTCATCCCTATGATCAGTAGTTGAAGTTAGAAATATAATTATATTAATCATGTAACCGTAACCAGTACATTTTTGTTGTACCCATTGATCGATGGTATATGTTCCACTTTGTAGTAAGTTACACTAGCACTTTTACTTAGAGTTACTGATAAACTAAATTACAGACTCCTGGTAATAGGTACCAAAAATATGTAGACGATGAATGTTATAACTGATGAAATGTAATTGAAACTGAAATTTTACAGATTGCCAGTTTGATGTTAATCAATAGCAAACCTCAATGCTTATGCTTATAAATACAGACTGTAAAAACTGAGGAGCTGAGCTGGCCTTGGTGTCTATACTGGCTTGTCTCCCTGAACTCCGAATTCAGAAATAAATTTTTTTCCTCCCAGATCCCTGCCTCTCAGGTTTCATTGGCAAGCGAGAGAGCAGCTGTGTTCCACGGACCATATCACTGTCAGTCTCACTGTCCAGTGATAGGGAGATTGTGTGTTTGGCCATTTCATATTATTTAGGGCAGGGGACCCCTCCCTCACCGATGGGGTGAGTAGGAGGGATCAGAACGGAGTGACATTTTGAGCCATGAGGCTTTTCAGGAACATGCTGCATGTGCAAACCCTTAACACCAGCAGAAAGTCCTAGTTGCCCTTCCTTTGCCTATGAAGCAGAGCTTTACTTCTGTACAATGCAGTAAGTTTTAAACTTTAAAAGCTGACTGGTATAACAAAGGAAGTGTTTTAGAAAAAATCAACAGTTGTGTTTAGAAACACCCCCCCCCCTCATATTTCATGCCTGTCTGCCAGGATATCTCCAGAACTAGGCTGCTATAATGCTAGGTTAACCTGAAAAGGGAACTTCTGAAATTTGATCTCTAGAAAAGAGAGGGTTTTTTTTTGTTTTTTAAAGAGATGGGGTCTGGCTATGCTGCCCAGGCTGGTCTCGAACTCCAGCCTCAAGAGATCCTCCCATCTCAGTCTCCCAAGGTGCTGGGATTACAGGCATGAGCCACCATGCCCAAAAAGAAAGATTTGTTTTCTTGTTAGGTCTATACTCATAAAAAGAAATTAGCACTGGAATCGGTAAGGATTTTCTGTTAATTCATTGTCTACTATAGACTTATCAAGCCACTTGAGGATCATGAAATATAAAAGCAAAGCTTGCTTAGAACAAGTCCTGGTGGTTCCATTGTCTTGCCCCCCAGCACGCCCCTGGTAGAAAGGACAGGCAAGCATCCCCAGACCGGGGGATTCTCTTTCCCCAGGGTATTTAAGGAAGACACAGGAGAACAAATTGTACAGAGTTTACTTCTTCAACAGTGAAGAATGCCCACCAAGAAAGGAAGTACAACATGCAGTCAAAAACGAAAGCTATTGGCTCGCTCGGCTCTTCTCATTCTACAATAGATGAAAATCACGTGAAGTCCTGGAGATGACATCATATTGTCATTTGTCATATGATCACCTTACGGTGATAACCAAGATGGACCTGATGTTGGTCAGTCAGCACCTCATTCTATTGGTGGCCTGAGTGCCTGCATGTGGTTCTCTGGCCCTCTGACTCAGAGCCGGGGGGGGGGGGGCACAAATCAGAATCAGAACCTCCGGGGGCTTTGCCTCTGCATTTGTTTGTGATTTGTTTGGTTTTGAGCCGGGGTCTCACTCTGTCACCCAGGCTGGAGTGCCATGGCATGATCACGTCTCACTGCAGCCTCGACCTCCTGACTTCAGGCTATCCTTCCACCTCAGCCTCCTGAGTAGTTTGGACTACAAGTGTGCACCACCACACCGGGCTAATTTTTTTTTTTTTTTTTGAGTTGGAGTTTTACTCTGTCGCCCAGGCTAAAGTGCAGTGGCTACCACACCCGGCTCATTTTAAATTTTTATTGTAGAGACGAGGTCTTGCCAAGTTGCCCGGGCTGGTCTCGAACCCGTGGGCTCAGGCAATCCAAAGTACTGGGATTACAGGCTGAGCCACCAAGCCCGGCCCTGGCTGATCTTTTTGAAAATATTTTATAGAGATGAGGTCTTGCCCAGAATGGTCTAGAACTTCAAGCAGTCCTCCCACCTCAGCCTCCCAAAGTACAGGCATGAGACACCACACCCAGCTTGCATTTGAAACAAACACGTGTATTTCTGATGGTTCAGTAAAGTTTGAGAACCACTAGTGTGGCTGAGGGCGGGACTTTTATTGCTTCCAACTGTCATTTCTATAGATTCAGGCAAATTATTTATTTATTTATTTTTTGAGTTGGAGTCTCACTCCGTCCGTTGCCCAGGCTGGAGTACAGTGGCATGTTCATGGTCACCCCACCCAGCATCGACCTACTGGGCTCTGGCAATCCTTCTGCCTCAGGCTTCCAAGTAGCTGAAACTACAGGTGCACACTACCCCGCCCAGCTAATTTTTTATTTATTGTAGAGACGAGGTCTCACCAAGTTGCCGGAGCTGGTCTCGAACCCACGGGCTCAGGTAATCCACTTACCTCAGCTTCCCAAAGTGCTGGGATTGCAGGCTGAGCCACAGAGCCCGGCCAAGAATGGTTTTTAAAATGATGCCCAATGTAACAAATAAAATTAAACAAGTTCAACATATAGTTTATCTTTCCTGCAGCCTTTCTTTCCAAAGGGAAAAACTGATTATCCCTACCCACCATAGGAGTTGGTTCCTTTGAATTTTCATAGCATCCAGAACTTTCCAGCGTTCCCATGTCCATTTCTCCTGGAACACCACTGCCTTGCCATGTTCCCACCCAGGAGGGATGACCATCTCTTGGGTCAGCCTTGGGTGGGCACTTTCATTCTGTGGGTCATCAGTACAGAATGGCCACCTCAGGCCGTGCCAGCAATGATAACCAGGGCTGCCACATTCACCCCCAGCTGAGGGAAATGGTACCCATGGGGGAATCACTTAAAGGCACACAGCCATCCCAGCACTCTCTCTTGCTGAGTCTGGAGGCAGCCTCAGAGTCATTCCTAACAGCCGACACTCATAGCTGGAGTGGGCAGGAGAGAACAAAGCTGTTTGCTCTCCTAGGCGAGAGTGCATCAACAGGGGCTGAGGGGTGAGGGGTCTAAAGAGGCACCAGGCCATCCTCCCCCATGAGAGCTGAGTCCGGCTTTTCCTGTCTATATAGGCAGGAGCCAAAACATTCTTTTTAAGTCCCCTGCTCAGGAGTTACTATCATGGGCGTTAAAGGAAGCATTAATCAATGGGTGGCCTGGGTTGGGCTTAGAAATGGGTTCTGTTGGCTTTGCGGCTTTGCTCCTTTGTGTCCTAGCATTGGCTGAGCGATTGGGGCTGACTAGTCCTCTATTGGGGAAAGGAGGGCGGGACACCCACCTCCTGTGGGTGTCTGAGCCCACAGACTCTCCCCGGCCCCACCAAGGAGAGGCAGTGTGGGGCACAGTGAGGCTGAACTGGGCATCCCAGATGAGGCAGAGTCTGCACGCCGCACGCCTGCTGGGTCTTTTCCCCCAGCCCAAGTGACACACCACCCAGAGGGTCAGGGGCAGAAAGGGGGGCAGTTCCTCTTTTGACCAGAAGAGGGCGCACCCAAAACCTTCTCACCTGGCAGGAAAACCGGCCCAGACATGAACCCAGGGGACAGATGTCTGGGGGAGTGCTTCTAAACTCAAATGGGAAGTCTCCACTGACTCAGTGCAGGGAGCTTCTTCGTTGGAGCTGACACTTCTGATAAAAGGAGGTGCCTCCCATTGATGGCTACTCAGGGGTTGGTTTGATTATAAGACACCAACAAAACAAGACAAAACAAAACGTAAAACAAAAACCAACACAGCTCAGCTCCCTGTAAATATACCACGAGGCTGTGTGTGTGACCGAGATATAAGCACAACTAAGCAAAGGTCATGCTTCCCCTGAGCACTGCCCCTAGAAACACTCATGACAGTGTCTTCATCCTAAAGCCTGGGGACTTCCCTCGAAAGAGGCTCCCCCACAGGTGCTGACATACTGACCCAGTTCTGTTCTGAACAGCAACAGCAAGAGGGAAGGTCGCTGTTTGGTGCCATGCTGGACTTCCAGACATCTTAATTTACAAAAGGCTTCCAAAGCCTAACCTGTCACTCAGGAGAGGAGCTACCGTGTGATATTTAAGCTTAGAAACCTGAAGAACACCTACACTGATGGCACCTCCACTCATGCAACCTGGTGGGAGACGTACCAGACTGGTTTATACACCCAGCCAGCCGCAGATCACAGAGATGGACACAGATGACCGGGGGTAGAAACAGACTCAAGGCCAAGCAAAGAATCTGGACGCTATGGGGAGTGCCATGCTCTGCAATGCCAGGCTGCGGGCCAAACCTGTTCCCTAGGTGGAGGCTACTTCCTTGACCTCAGCAGATTTTATAGCCATCCTTGGGGGGGTCCCCACCTACAGGATCCAACCCATCCCAGTGAAGGGCTGGGAGAGATGCCCTTCACTTTCCCAAGAGGCAACTAGAGTCACTCAAAGAGCATCTTTTTCCTTTCAATAACAAAAGCCATCGTAGCACGTGGAACTAAGATATGTCTGGTTTGAAAGTCTGTGCACCTTCTGGAACTTCATGGTGCCCGAGGCTGAATGATCGCAGCAGCAGCAGTCACAGCCACAAACCTTGATCTTGTGTCACTGGAATGGCACTGGAATGGTCTCCCATTCTTTGCCTCTCACCTCACCCCTTCAAAAAATATTTATAACCCTTTGAAAAAAATTTTTTTGAGTCAGGGTCTCACTCTGCTGCCCAGGCTGGAGTGCAGTGGCATGTTCAGGGCTCACTGCAACCTCGACCTCCTGGGCTCAGGTGATCCTTCTGCCTCAGCCTCCTAAGTAGCAGGGACTACAGGTGCATGCCACCATGCCCGGTTAATTTTTTTTTTTTTTTTTTGTAGAGTCAAGGTCTTGCTATATTGCCCAGGCTGGTCTCAAACTCCTGTGCTAAAGCAATCGCCCAACCTCAGCCTCCCAAAGTGCTGGGACTATAGGTGTATGCCACCACGCCCAGCTAATTTTTTTTGGTAGAGATGAGGTCTTGCTGTGTTGCCTAGGCTGGTCTCAAACTCCTGGGCTCAAGCAATCCCCTCACCTCAGCCTCCCAAAGTGCTGACCCACCATGAAAACTTGAAAACTCTTATTAGTACAAAATTCTCACTCTGAAAATAGCAAAAGCGTTTTCCCTGTGTCTAGGCAAACAAAAGCTTCTTTAGCACGCCGTCACATTCAGTGCATTTTGGTGGCTTCTTAAATGCCTGCAGGGAAGGTTTTATGACCTTCACACCCTTCTGAACCTGTGGGGGGTATGTGTGTGTGTGTGTGTGTGTGTCTACGACCACATGCTGGAGGGCGTGACCATCAGTTTTCATTGGCAGCAAGTCTCCACCTGGAACACACATAGACACAACCACTGCACAGGACGAGCAAGACCAGCACGGTGTGACTGAGCGCCAGTACCCCGACGGCAAAGACGTACAGGGTTTTGTCACAGTAATCCTGGGGCTGTTGAAATGGGGGGATAAAAGCAGGCAGGTACACAGAAAAGACCCAGTAATTTCCCAGGATGAACCAGAGGAAGAGGAAGAGGCTGAGGATGAGGTGGATGTAGTATTTGTGTGCGTTCTGTCTCCAGGGGTATTCGTCATTGTCATCCTCATCGATCACCACCGCCTTGGACAGAAGCCGCCTCATCCTGGTGGAGTCATACAGCAGAAGAGACACCTAGGGTGGGGCAGCAAGGGGCGCAAGGGAGAGGGACGGAGGGAGGAGGAGAGAGAGAGAGACAGACAGACACACACACACACACACACACACACACACAAACACAGAGGTGTTATGAAAAGTTCACTCGCTGGAGTTAGAAATGCCACCAGGAGTGAGATTTAATTTTGAAGATCTTAGAACTGGCAAGAAGGAAGTCATAAATTCATACTCAGCATCCTCGGTGGAATTTTTCCTTTTATATGGTGTGAGCTGGTTTGGAAAAGGGGCTGGTTGAGGTAACGCATCTCTGTATGGAGGCTGAGACCAGCTCTCCCTTGTATTGTGGGTGCTAGCGTACTTGCACCCACACGTAGCAATGTGAAAATGATACCTGGTCTGGATGCTGGAAGACCTCGAAATAGACCCCTCCGTCTTGCGAGGATCCCTCAGCAGACTTTTTCCTACTTCCAGACGACTTCCCAAGCCTGGTGGAATCTGGGTATTGTGGGTCCCCGCCCCACCCCCACCCACCCTGCTTTCTCTGGACGATTCCACCACTTCCCACCTCAGGCATCCAGCTCACCTGAGTGGGCCCATGGAGTAAGAATGTTGTCCCTCCTGCTCTCCTGTCTTTCAAGTCAAAAGCACAGACCCTTGTCCTTTGAGGGCCACTCTTGGGGGACAAAGACCACCTGGGTCCCTGGTAGACAGTTCCTGGCTCCAGCCTGACTCCAGCCTGACATGCCTTTGTCATTCTGCTCCCATTTGGTTACACAAAGCACCACATTCCCACCCAGCTCCAGCTGGCTCAGACCTCTTGGTCACAGGGGAACACGTTTCCCTGTGACGTGGCCACCATGAAAGAACTCAAGCGTCTTTGCTAAGGAATCCCTTAGCCGTCCCTGTCTTTTCTTGGCCAGCACTGTGATCTGTGACTTCTTTTGAAGACCCAGCCTGTGTATCTGCCTCTCTTCCAGCCTCCCAGGTTGCTCACCCTTCCTAGGGCCAACCTCATGGCACCCCTAATCCTGGAGAGCAGAATGTTAGAAAGAATCCTTTGATGATGGCACATTGGTGGTGGGGAGAGTCTGAGCTTGAGAGAAGTGGAAACACAGGGGGAGCCCAGAGATGCAGCAACCTGGTGTGGGAAGTGACTTCAGGTTTGGACTTATCCCAGGTAGGATTCTGGGTGAAAATGCAGTGCCCATGGGGGCAGTGTCAGAACATGTCTATTAAGCACCTCTCCTAGCAGCGGGTCTCCGGTTGGTCAGCATCAGTCCTGTCACTCTGTCCTCCACCCGTTCCTTCGGGGAATTCCCCCGCCTACCATGTGTTCACAGATCTGGCTGCCCCCTCGGGCCTGGTTCTTGGGGACTGTGATGCCAGGAGAGAGGAACGAGTCCCAGGAGGCCGTGGAGAGTAAGCCCTGTCGCCTGGCTTTCCTCCTGGCTGCAGCCTGTGAAGTTGTGAGCGCTTCCTGCCATGTACCTAAGTTAGCCAGATTTGCGCTTCTGCTCCTTGTGTTCCCAGAATGCGTCCTGATGCCAGTGCCTGCTGAGTGAGTTCCACAGGGGGGTAGAGCCCTCAGCGCCCCCAGCACCTGCCAAATTGCACACTCCCTAGGGGTAGCAGTCCCCACCAGGAAGGGGCACATGAAGGTGAGGGGGAGGATTGGGTAGATCATGGTCACTAAACCAGAGTTATGGAAACTTTGTTTAAACACAGCCCTCAGTCACAAATACATTTTACACCAAGATTCAAAAATTGAGTGACTGCATGTCCTCCTGGGCTCAGAGAAATCCTGGTCCATGCTGTCTTCCTGGCATGGTGATTGTTAGAGCCCCTTGTCGTCTCAAAAGCATCCGGGTTAGGATGACAAATTATATGGTCAACTAACCCAAACACATATGTAAGTATCACACACAACTTACGAGGCACTCTAATTTTCTTTTCTTTCTTTTTAAAAATCTTTTAAAAAGCTGTCATGACTGGGGGCGGTGGTTCACACCTGTAATCCCAGCACTTTGGGAGCCTGAGGCAGGAGGATCACTTGAGACCAGGAGTTTGAGACCAGCCTGGGCAACATAGCAAGACCTTGTCTCTAAAAAGTAAATAAAATGAAAAAATGAAAAAGCTAATCACAACCTACTAAATTCATTTTATGATCTTTTAATGGGTCATGACCTTCGGTTCTTTTTGGTAACTCTGGGAAATGTCAACTCACTTCCCTCCCAGTTTCTCTTCACAAAATGCAATACTGTGATGCTATTTAGTGCATTTCACAAAGGATGCAGGAACTCCATAGGTAGGTTCTGAGGTTAAATACAATGCATCATCACCACAAGTGAACTTCTGCCTCTGGGGACTCTCACCTGTTTGCTGACGCTCTAATGATTATGGACTCACCTCACCATGATGGGCACAGAAATTTAATTTGCCTTCAAACAGTTTTAGATTGCCAGAGGAAAAAAATCAATGCTGTTTATTAGGGCCCTAGTTTGTTCATTAAAATAAATTACCTCTGGGTCTGGGCTGACTTTCATAAAGGAAAAGTTTGCTATTATTAAGAGGCACAGATGCGGAAGTCAGAAACATCCCTGAAGGAAAGTTCCGCTGAGCATCCTGATGATAAGGTGTCAGGTGGGAGAGGGTGGGCCTGAGGTAATTACTGCTGGAAACTCTGTCCTTGTTTTGAGCAGCTCTATAGCACTCAAACCATCAGAGCCTTCCCCTAATGCCACAGAGGCCACAAGGTAGATGCAGCCCTGTTGAGCCAACAGCCTTTAGGTTTCCTTGGAGTTAAACAGAGTCCTAGAGGGATCCCATGAGATGTTGTTACGGGGACGAGTATGTGTATATGTACATTCCAGAACATTTTCCATTAGACTGTCGTCATTGTCTAATGACAGGGCACTTAACAGTGAGATAATCTTACACACAGAAGCCTCCCCAGGTTTGCCCCAAATCAGACATTTCCCAAGATAGAATTGAGCTTATGGCTACAGATTGCATATAGGAACAGCGATTTTTAAGACATTCCTTTGATGTCTTTTTTTTTTTTTTTTTTTGAGTTGAGGTCTCAATCTGTTGCCCAGGCTAGAGTGCAGTGGTGCCATCATGGCTCACCATGGCCTCGACCTCCTGGGCTCAGGTGATCCTTCCATCTCAGCCTCCCAAGTAGCTGAGACTACTAGCATGAGCCACCTCAGCCAGCTAATTTTTTTTTATTTATTGTAGAGACAAGGTCTCACCAAGTTGCCCAGGATGTTCTCGAACCCCTGCACTCAGGCAATCCTCTCATCTCTGCCTCCCAAAGTCCTAGAATTATAGGCATGAGGCACCACACCAGCCATCCTTTAATATCATAGATCAGAAGCATGACCAATGTCAGGGTCAGCATCTTCTAAAGGACCCCAGAGCCCCCACAAAAAAATTCAGCAATGGGTCAAAGTGAAAGCTTGTATATGGCACTCTTGATTTTGTTTTCTCTTGTGTTATTGCTTTGTTTGTTTTTTTTCTTTGAGACAGGTTCTCACTCTGTTGCCCAGGCTGGAAGGCAGTGGCATGATCACAGCTCACTACAGCCGCCACCTCCTGGGCTCAGGTGATACTCCTGAGTAGCTGAGACTATAGGCACATGTAACCATGCCCAGTTTTGTTTTTTTTTTTAAACACGAGGTTTTGCTATGTTGCCCAGTCTTGTCTTGAAGTCCTGGGCTCAAGCAATTCTCCTGCCTAAGCCTCCCAAAAAGGTGGGATTATAGACATAAGCCACCGTGCTCGGCCCATATTGCTTTGTTTTTATGAAACCTTTTTGGAAAAATGGATGCTTATGTTTTCTAGCTTTGATATATATAGGAAGTTATGAAATGGGTTTGGATGCTTGGGAGGGGTCATTGATAAGGGTGATCTAAGGTTCTTTTAATAGGTGTAACATTTCTGTGGGCCAGGGATTTTGGAAACTTAACTGCAGGTTGTGCATGACCCTGATATTTCGCCTTCAGTTGCTTTTCCTGTTTAAACAGATGTCATGTTCATTTACATAACCCATGAGCAAATCAGCTACACAGGCTTGAGAGTCAGAGAGGCACTCCTACCCCCAGACATCAGAGTTTAGTGGCTGGTTGATAACTGCAGCCAACTAATTCTATATTAGTCAACTGAGAACTAAGAGGCATAGTTAAAAGCAGAAATACAAACGCTGAATCAAATGTATTTTAACCAAATGCAAATTTTCCTGCCCTTAACAGGAAGTTTTTTGTTGTTGTTGTTGTTGTTATTTTAAAGAAGCACAGAAGAAGGCCGTGATTTCATTGGCTAAATTCAATGGTATAAATGATAGTCAGTGACTTCTCTGCATCAGCTCTTGCTAGACCAAAGGCACAGCTTAGTGCATTGAACTTGACAGTAGGAAGGGAGCAGCCCTGGGTGAATGCCCCTCCTCTGGAAAAATCCATGTCTCTGAAGTGAGCCCCATCACTACAGCAATCATACTTGGGGGAAGTTGTTCTGGTTTCCCTGTGAGTAGCAAACAATTAACAGATACATTCCATGGTGCCTGGAAGTTAAATTTCTACAAGGACAACAAACAACAGATACACATCCTTTACCTTTAAGGTGCCGACGATCCCGCCCACAAGCAAATATAAAGGAATGAGGGGCTGTATGGGACAGTCCTCCAAATACTTCATTCCTACATAGGGTGAACAGGAGAGATCAAGAGATGTGCATTTAAGAGCACAAAACCAGTTATGAAAATGATTGAAACACCTACAAAAGCTAAATGTGAATCACACAAACCATACACCTGTAGGATTTGCTCAGCCTCACCAGCCCCCTAACCCCCAGGATGCTCAGTGAGTTGATGTAGCAGAACCCACTCTCACAGCAGAATTGTGACAAATGTACCACCAGACAGAGAAGGGACCCAGTGTGCTGCACCTGTTGTCTGGTACTAATTGGCTATGGGTTGCACTCTGCTTTTATGAAAAGCCAATGTATGACAGTTCATGTTTTTGGCCAGGTGCGGTGGCTCAAGTCTGTAATCCCAGCACTCTGGGAGGCCAAGGTGAAAGGATCACTTAAGCCCAGGAGTTTGAGACCAGCCTATGGGACATAGTGACACCCCCCATCTCAAAAATATAAAATAAAAAAAATATTCAGAAGACAGTTCATATTTCCAAGGATTCAGAATGCAAAGGATCCCTTTAAATACAGTTTCCAGCCAGACACAGTGACTCATTCCTGTAATCTCAGCACTTTAGGAGGCCGAGGTGAGAGGATTGCTTGAGCCCAGGAGTTTAAGACCAGCTTAGGCAACATAGCAAGACCCTGTCTCTACAAAAAAAATCAAAAAATTAGCCAGGCATGATGATGCACACCTATAGTCCCAGCTACTCAGGCTAAGACGGGAGGATCACCTGAGCCCAGGAGGTCAAGGTTACAGTGAGCCATGATTGCACCACTCACTGCACTCTAGCCTGGGTGACAGAGTGAGACCCCAACTCAAAAAAAAAGTACAGTTTCCTTGATATGCTTAAAATAAGGTTCAATTAATGGGCTGTATTTCCAAAATGCATCCACTATGTGAAATAAGGCTCTTTGCCCTCCCCCCGCACTGCCCTCTGAAATGAGACTCTCGTGTGCTCTGCTTTCAGAGGCCATCTGGCAGGGAGGAGCCAGCAAAGAACTCCTCCCTCTGTGCAGTGAGCCCTCTGCTATGCTAGTCATAGTTGCCTTATGTTACCACTGACCATTTCACTTACCAGACCACATGCTTGGAAACACATGTGTACTGAGATAAAGAACACTGCCAAACCTACCTTTTTTTTTTTTTATACAGCAAACCCTCACATGTACCCCATGACTCTAAAATAAATAAATAAAAAAACCCTGATATAAGATCCTTCCTTTTTGCCCTCTGCTTTGACCACCTGGAAACCATGTGTTGTAGTGGTTAATTCTCAAAATTGAAACAACTTGGAGTTAAGTCATCACATCACTGGGAGGAGACACTGGGCCCTGGAGAACCCTGGAGACCTTTGATCCCTGATGGAATTTGCATAAGCAAGAAATAAGCCTGCATCATGTCAAGCTGCTGAGATTCCAGGGTTAATGTATGACGGCAGCACAGGTAAGCTACCCTGACAAATATATTTGTCAACAGAGTCCAAGAAAGGGAATTCTTACCTTAGAGCCAAAGTCTCCTGTTTAAGTGATATTTGGACTTTTAGCTTTGATTTGACATTTTATTTCCCTTAAATGTCTTGATTCTTAAGTAGAGGAAATAAACCATTTCTCCATGACTACACCATATTCCAATGAAATTCACAAAAACTTCTAAGTGTACAGAGAGCCATGAATTCAGGGTCCAAAACAGAGTCAAGTCAAATATACACATTGATCCAATTATCAAACTGTAGTGGTGCTTTTTGGTTAACTTGGATGTTTAGCCAAATCCATGATCAAATGGAAATAATTTTCAAGTCTCAACGCAACCTTTTCACACAAAGACCTTTAAGTACTTGATGCCAAATTTGTTGGCTACGAACTGATTTCAATTCAAAACCCAGTTGTGAAATGAAGTTTGAGTAATGACTTCTATATCTGCTCATTCTTAATGAATAAAAACAGCTGCTGTTGACAGGAGAGTCGATCAGTGCACAGATGGCTTAAAACGATCCTAATAAATTTAATAAAAGCCATCCTTCCCCCTGAGTTCTTTACACATTGCTCAGGACCTGCCTTAACTCCAGATTTGCTTTCTGCTTGCTCTCCAGTATCACAATTATTCCCTTTGGCTGCAGAACTCTTTCCCAATGCCACTGATGACAACTACCAGATGTCGTGAATTTTTTTTACATTTATGATTGTGAAAAAAATCTGAGCAAAAAATTGCTATTGTAACCATTTTAAGTGAACAACTCAGTGGCGTTAATTACATTCATTATACAACCACTGCCACGATTCATTTCCAAAACATTTTCATCACTCTCAATGCGAATCCTATAACCAATATTGCTCTATAAGGAATAACTCCCCAATTACCCCCTTATTCAGTGAATGCAGTGCTTTTTAACCCAATATCCATGGAAATTGGTCTTTAGGGACCTTGTGTCATTTATGCAGCCTTGCTGGTGAATGAATCACTCCAGTTAAGTGCATTTGCCAGATACCTAACCAGGCTCCAAAGGCAAAGTTCCTTTTACTCTCTAAGTTCTGTATAGAACACTCTACTTCCTAAGCAGAGTATACCCAGCATCTTATAAATGCTTCTTGGAAGAGCAGAACCACTTAACTAATGTTAATTTTTTTTTTTTGGAGTTCCACTCCATCGCCCAGGCTGGAGCGGCACACTTACAGCCACCCAAGCACCAACCTGCTGATCCTTCCGCCTCAGCCTTCCAAGTAGCTGGAACTACAGGTGCCTTACCATGC
>NW_007252938.1:1120859-1124436 GCF_000164805.1 Carlito syrichta
TTTTTTTTTTTTTTTTGAGTCAGAGTCTCACTCTGTCGCCCAGGTTGGAGTGCAGTGGCAGGCTTGCAGTCTCAACCTGCTGTGCTCAGACAATCCTTTCGCCTCAGCCTTCCAAGTAACTGGAACTAAAGGTATATGCCATCACACCCGGCTGAGTTTTCTTAATTTATTGTAGAGATGAGGTCTTGCCAAGTTGCCCAGGCTGGTCTTGAACCCGTGGGCTCAGGCAGTCCTCTCACTTCAAGCCTCCCTAAGTGCTGGGATTATAGGCGTGAGCCACCGCGCCCAGCCTTATATCAGTTTTTAAATGCTCTGGCCCCAAAGTGTCTCACAGCCCATTGGTCAGAACTAGTAACACAGCCCTGCATCTCTACAAGGAGAACACATGCTAGTAGTCAGTGTCGCTGCACAGCAAAGATGTGAGTTTAGGATCCATCTAGAGCCTGATCATTTGAGCCACATTGGTCACTGAGGGAAATTGGCATTTCTTTTTTTAAAAATTTTAAATAGATACATCCTATCATTGGTTAATAATAGGACTGACCAGGCACAGTAGCTAGCGCCTGTGATCCCAGCACTTTGGGAGGCCAAGGTGAGAGGATTGTTTGAGCCCAGGCATTCAAGACCACCCTGGGCAGTATAGCAACACCTCTACAAAAACATAAAAAAATCAGCTTGGCATAGTGGCACATGCTTGTAGTCCTAGTTGCCTGGGAGGCCAAGGTGGGAGGATCGCTTGAGCCCAGGAGTTTGAGGCTGCAGTGAGCCATGGTCATGGCATTCCAACCTGGGTGACAAAGCAAGAACCTGTATTTCAAAATATAATAATATACCCTAAAGGCAAAGACATAATAAAAGTAGACAAAACATTGCTTTGAAGAGAAAAATTACCATTAAGAAAGGACAGGGGCCAGGCGCGGTGGCTCATGCCTATAATCCCAGCACTTTGGGAGGCTGAGGTGAAAGGCTTGCCTGAGCCCACGGGTTCGAGATTAGTCTGGGCAAGTTGGCAAGATCTTGTCTCTACAATAAATTAAGAAGAATTAGCTGGGTGTGATGGCGTATGCCTTTAGTTCCAGCTACTTGGAAGGCTGAGGCGGAAGGATTGTCTGAGCCCAGCAGGTCAAGGCTACGGTGGCCGTGAGCGTGCCACTGCACTCCAGCCTGGGTGACAGAGTGAGACTCCAACTCAAAAACTAAAAAAATAAATAAAAAATATTGATTAAAAATTAAAAATAAAATAAAATAAAATAAATAAATAAAAAAACCCTGATATAAGATCCTTCCTTTTTGCCCTCTGCTTTGACCACCTGGAAACCATGTGTTGTAGTGGTTAATTCTCAAAATTGAAACAACTTGGAGTTAAGTCATCACATCACTGGGAGGAGACACTGGGCCCTGGAGAACCCTGGAGACCTTTGATCCCTGATGGAATTTGCATAAGCAAGAAATAAGCCTGCATCATGTCAAGCTGCTGAGATTCCAGGGTTAATGTATGACGGCAGCACAGGTAAGCTACCCTGACAAATATATTTGTCAACAGAGTCCAAGAAAGGGAATTCTTACCTTAGAGCCAAAGTCTCCTGTTTAAGTGATATTTGGACTTTTAGCTTTGATTTGACATTTTATTTCCCTTAAATGTCTTGATTCTTAAGTAGAGGAAATAAACCATTTCTCCATGACTACACCATATTCCAATGAAATTCACAAAAACTTCTAAGTGTACAGAGAGCCATGAATTCAGGGTCCAAAACAGAGTCAAGTCAAATATACACATTGATCCAATTATCAAACTGTAGTGGTGCTTTTTGGTTAACTTGGATGTTTAGCCAAATCCATGATCAAATGGAAATAATTTTCAAGTCTCAACGCAACCTTTTCACACAAAGACCTTTAAGTACTTGATGCCAAATTTGTTGGCTACGAACTGATTTCAATTCAAAACCCAGTTGTGAAATGAAGTTTGAGTAATGACTTCTATATCTGCTCATTCTTTTTTTTTTTTTTTGAGTGGAAGTCTCACTCTGTCACCCAGACTGGAGTGCAGTGGCCGCTTCCGGCCACCGCAGCCTCGACCTGCTGGGCTCCGGCGATCCTTCCGCCTCAGCCTTCCAAGTAGCCGGAATTACAGGCATGCGCTACCACGCCCGGCTGATTTTTTTGATTTATTGTAGAGATGAGGTCTCGCTGCCCAGGCGGGTCTCGAACCCGCGGGCTCAGGCAATCCACTCACCTCAGCCTCCCAAAGGCGCGGGATTACAGGCTGAGCCACTGAGCCCGGCTTATCTGCTCATTCTTAATGAATAAAAACAGCTGCTGTTGACAGGAGAGTCGATCAGTGCACAGATGGCTTAAAACGATCCTAATAAATTTAATAAAAGCCATCCTTCCCCCTGAGTTCTTTACACATTGCTCAGGACCTGCCTTAACTCCAGATTTGCTTTCTGCTTGCTCTCCAGTATCACAATTATTCCCTTTGGCTGCAGAACTCTTTCCCAATGCCACTGATGACAACTACCAGATGTCGTGAATTTTTTTTACATTTATGATTGTGAAAAAAATCTGAGCAAAAAATTGCTATTGTAACCATTTTAAGTGAACAACTCAGTGGCGTTAATTACATTCATTATACAACCACTGCCACGATTCATTTCCAAAACATTTTCATCACTCTCAATGCGAATCCTATAACCAATATTGCTCTATAAGGAATAACTCCCCAATTACCCCCTTATTCAGTGAATGCAGTGCTTTTTAACCCAATATCCATGGAAATTGGTCTTTAGGGACCTTGTGTCATTTATGCAGCCTTGCTGGTGAATGAATCACTCCAGTTAAGTGCATTTGCCAGATACCTAACCAGGCTCCAAAGGCAAAGTTCCTTTTACTCTCTAAGTTCTGTATAGAACACTCTACTTCCTAAGCAGAGTATACCCAGCATCTTATAAATGCTTCTTGGAAGAGCAGAACCACTTAACTAATGTTAATTTTTTTTTTTTGGAGTTCCACTCCATCGCCCAGGCTGGAGCGGCACACTTACAGCCACCCAAGCACCAACCTGCTGATCCTTCCGCCTCAGCCTTCCAAGTAGCTGGAACTACAGGTGCCTTACCATGCCTGGCTAATTTTTGATTTATTGTAGAGATGAGGTCTCGCTAAGTTGCCCGGGCCAGTTTCGAACCCGTGGGTTCAGGCAATACACTCGCCTCAGCCTCCCAAAGTGCTGGGATTACAGGCTGAGACACTGAGCCCCGCCACTAATGTTAATTTTTGAACAGCACTGTGATAACAACAGCCTGCTGAAGTGGCTGAATTGTTTGTTCTTACACTAAACAACCCCAGACTACTTGGCTATTTTAGTTCTCTGCAAACTTTAAACTTTAATATTATTCCTTTATTTCCAGTCAGGCTGTTAACTTCCACGTCTTACAGATCTAAGGGTACTGCTCACATAACATAAAATTAACCTTTTTTTTGAGTTGGAGTATCACTCTGTCGCCCAGACTGCAGTGCAGTAGCCACTCCTGGCCACCGCAGCCTCGACCTGCTGGGTGCCGGCGATCCTTCCGCCTCAGCC
>NW_007252938.1:1124456-1206221 GCF_000164805.1 Carlito syrichta
CCGGGCTCAGTGGCTCAGCCTGTAATCCCACGCCTTTGGGAGGCTGAGGTGCGTGGATTGCCTGAGCCCGCGGGTTCGAGACCCGCTTGGGCAGCGAGACCTCATCTCTACAATAAATCAAAAAATCAGCCGGGCGTGGTAGCACATGCCTGTAATTCCGGCTACCTGGAAGGCTGAGGGGAAGGATCACCTGAGCCCAGCAGGTTGAGGCTGCGGTGGCCGGAAGCGGCCACTGCACTCCTGTCTGGGCGACAGAGTGAGACTCCAACTCAAAAAAAAAAAAAAAAGTGAACAATTCAGTGGCATTTAGTGTATTCACAGTGTTGTACAACCACTACCTCCACCTAGTTCCAAAACATTTTCATTACCCCATAAGGAAACCCCTACCCATTAAGCAATTTGGATACTGGGCTTTTATTGTTTTGCAACAACTTCTATTTCCTTTTCATTTCTGCTCCAATATGCTGTGAACACCAGGTTTGCCAGGCCTCTAGGTAGATAGGACAGCCAGGCTCTGCACACAGGGCTCAGGGGCTCCCATGAGCGATATTCAGGAGCCTGAGATTAATTTCATCCTCACATGTCAATGGTTTTTGGCTCCTCAAGGAGCTTCCTGCTCCAGCCCTCCTGCCTACCTCCATATACGTCACACTTCTGGATTATAAGGTTGTTTAATATATGTGACTTGTGGAAGTATCTATTCAGTCATTCACCAAAATAAAATGTATAGCGTGCCCATATGTCCCTCTTGCACAAGATGCATTTTTTACATTGCTCACAACAGACTTCCACGTAGGAATATCAGGAACTAGGAAAGGACCAAAAAAAAAAAAAAAAATGGGGTTACTTTGGCCATTGCGGGAAGGCAGCTGGGCATTGTCTTATATTTTTGTTTTGTTATAACTACCAATTAGTGGTATACTTTAGTAAATAATATTTATTGTGTAATCAGCCCTGCTAACTCTCTTGCTCTGAATTTAAGTTTAATGAACTCCACTGTTTAAAGACACCGATGAGGAAACTAGTAAAACTGTAACCTCCCCCCAATAACAGACACTAGGATTTTATCATTGACATCTTTCTCCAAGGATGAGTTTCTAGCTGTCTTGTATGACAGACCATTTGGACACCGAGATAAAAGAAACGAACCATTATGATGACTCCAGCCCTCCTACAATTTTCTATGGACAATACACTCCCAGCTAAATGCCTTTTTGTTCCCTAAATCCAAGGAGGTTTGAAACTTAACATTTGTGTCTTGGTACTTTGTTTTACAGACCTTGGGCTACTACTCTCCCTGCCTACGTAATCAACTATGTGGCTGCTGCCACCCAGAACAGCTAATTGCCATGACAACCCCCGTCCACACACACAAGGTTACTTTTCACAGAAATGCTCCTGTTCCTGGCCTTTTCTAGAAAGTTTTATAAGCACCCAGCTTCAAACATTCAGTGCCAAATGCTTCTTCACTGCTCGGCCCCCTTGAGGAGGTGGATCAACCTTTTTTTTTTTAACTTACCTTCTAAATTACCTTCTAACCTACTCCCTGTACAGTTCTTTGCATCTATCCTGTGACATCAGCACACCAGCCTACCAAGGACCCTGGGAAACCTCTTGCCCAGTGGCTCACAAACGAGGGGTAGGGGACTGATTTTATCTTTTATTTTTGTAATTAATATTTTTATTTTTTAATTTTAGTTGGGGTCTCATTCTGTCACCCAGGCTGGAGTGGAGTGTCACAATCATGGTTCACTGCAGCCTCAACCTCCTGGGCTCAGGTGATCCTTCTGCCTTAGCCTTCCCAGTAGCTGGGACTACAGGTGTGCACCATCATGCCCGTTAATTTTTTTTTTCCTTTGGTAGAGACAAGGTCTCACTTTGTTGCCCAGGCTGGTCTTGAACTCTTGGGCTCAAGCAATCCTCCTGCCACCACCTCCCAAAGTGCTGGGATTACAGGCGTGAGCCACAGTGCCAGGCCAGGGCAGATTTTTAAAAGCAGATGTCTGGGCTGGGCATGGTGGCTCTAACCTGTAATCCCAGCACTTTGGGAGGCCAAGGTGAGAGGATTGCTTGAGTCCATGGGTTTGAGAATAGCCCGGGCAACTTGGTGAAACCTCATCTCTACAATAAGTCAAAAAATTAGCCAGGCGTTGTAGCACACGCCTATAGTTCCAGCTACTTAGAAGGCTGAGGCAGAAGGATTGCCTGAGCCCAGCAGGTCGACGCTAGGGTGGCCGTGAGAATGCCACTGCACTCCATCCTGGGTGACAGAGTGAGACTCCAACTAAAAAAAAAAAAAGCAGATGTCTGAACCCACCCCAGACATACTGCATCAATATCTCCCAGAGTGGAGCCCAGGAATCTGTACTTTTAAAACATTTGCCAAATCATTCTGAATGGCAAATAGGTGCTTGGGAAGCATCGGTCTGGCCAGTTCTTCTTAAACACACGTTTTACGTGTAAGGATGACATCCCATGGACCTGTGACGTTCAGCAGCTCAGCAGCCAGCTCACCTGTGAAGGCCATGGACAGAGGCAGGGCCAGGAAGGCGAAGAGTGCGAAGACAAAGCAGGCTGTAAGAAGAAGAAACAGGTGCTGGATTAGAAACACACAGACCCTTCCATGTCCTCCTCACTGCAGTGCACTGATGCATCCTGTGAGCCCTGACCTTCTCCCCGTGACAAGTCAGCAGATGGATGAAGAAGGCCGCTGTTGGCCTGAGGCTCCCACATGATGGGTGCAAGCCAAGACTTGCATTTCTCATAGAACGGAACACCCTCATGATCACGCCGCCCATGCTAAGGACCAGATTTCCTGCATGACTTCTCCAAGTCTGACAGCTTACAGAAAAGGAGTTTATCAATGGCTGCTCTGCCCATGCCAGGATGCCAGGAGCTGCTGGCATCCTCTGAGCCAGGCAAGATCAACCCTGTGCTTCCTGGGCATCTGTACCCAGGGCAGATGGTTCTTCCCTTCCCTAGATAAAATCCACCGACAACCCACTTTAACACTTAAAGAATTTGCTTCATGAAATCTTTTTCCTTTTCCCTTTATTTGGAGACATATTCTACACCATATGATCGTAGGTGGTCTCCTAAAACATCTTACTGACACACAGGGCACAAGAGTTGTCAACTGGCTTGGGGTTTTGCTTCCCGTTCATGTCACTGATTCAACTTTAGGCATTGGGAAAGGGAGACTAGACAGGCCTGGGGCCAGTTCTGGCCCGTCACTTATTGGCTATGTGGCTTTGGGCAAATTAGCTGATGTCCTGAAGCCTCATTTTTCTGTTCCGTAAAATGTGTTAGCGGTTGTACAGTTGCCTCAGTGGATGGCAACTGTTATGATTAGGCAATTACTTTCCCTCTTTGGTTCTTGGTTTTTTCATCTGTCAAATAGCCTGCAAATATAGGATTTGCTTGACCCGCATTTTTTATAAATTATTAATTGGAGGTCAAGGCTACAGTGAGTCATGATTGTGCCACTACACTCTAGCTTGGGTGACACAATGAGACCTTGACTAAAAAAAAAAAAATTGTGAATTTGAATGCCTCTTGGGTAGGCCTGCCCCCCCCCCAGTTCCCACTTTCAATGTCTAGACAGCATAAAACATCTGTTTTCTGTTGGGTCCGTTGCCACCCTGAGAGCAGAAATAGGATCTCTGAGGTGGGCATGGTGGTAGCCTCCTCAGCGTCTACCCCTTCCTCTTAGGGCATCACCCCAATTTTTGTCTTGTTACCCCCATCTTCCTACCCTCTAATGCAGAATGCCAGAGCACTCTGCCAGAAACTGACTCTACCCTGGGCTTGGAAAAGGGTCTAAGGCTTAGCCCTAAATTACCCAGCAAAGCCCTACTCTCTGGTTATGTTATTAGGTGGTGGGTGGGCTCGTGACCCATATTGGGAGATTTACTGAGAGAGAGTAAGGAAGAAGCTTTCTCATACTTCTGAGAGAACTTCCAGAAACAAGGTTTCTCCCTCCCTGGTCGGTGGTGAAGAAGCACGTAACTCTGGGGGTGTTTGGCCTTCTTGCCATCATGAAACCAGCCTGAGAATGAGTATGACACTCCAGAAGGCAAGAGGAGAGGCAAAAATAAACTAGATCCTCAGTGACATTTGTCCTCCATGGAATCTTACCACACTTGAAACTAAACTACTTCTGGACTCTTCATCTATAGGAACCAATAAATCTCCTTTATTACATAAGCCAGCTTGAGTTGGATTTTCTATCCCTTGGATGAGCTCACTGTAACTGGTTTAGTCTGCAAGGTCCATTGTAGTTTTGAATTGCCAAAGATCTCAGAATTCTTTGTGACTCTGTCATCTCTGGAGAAGAAAAGACTCAAGACTGCAAGTGACTGTGGTTGGGAGCCTCACGCCCACACCACCCAATGCCAGCTCTGCCCCTCCCATCACGAGGCCCTATAAGTTGCCTTCCATGCCAACCTGGACCTTCACCACCAAGAAATGTTGATGGAGCAGGTATATAGAGCAATGTGTCCCCACTTCCACCCTTCCCCTCAAAGTCCCCACATCTAATTTAGCTATAGTGCTGTCACCAGAGCCAATGTCAGCTGCACAACCCCGGGCTTGTGGTTGGATGCTCTTTTGATGCCATCTTGAACTTTTAAATGATTTTATCTTTGAACTTGCGTTTGTGAGTGAGGTCCAGTGGGACAAGGAAGCATGCTCATGTGCAAAAGGGACACATGCACTGCTCTGTCTGCTCTCCTCACCACCACATTCACATACGGATCTGGGGGGTTCTGATGGGTCCAGATGTGTGGGAACTCGGTGAGATTCGCAGCGACTACAAGTGTCAACTGAAAATAAAGTCCTAAGCCCACCATGGACTGAACAGTCCTCAGAAAAACATTAAAACTGAGTTCCCAGCCATGATGGGATGGGAGGCCAGACACACCTTGTTATACCCACCCCATTTTGTGATTTAGACATGACAGCTGACCAGCATTAATGTTAAAAATAGAGATCACAAGACTGACAGAATGACTCTTTGTGGTAATAAGATATCAAATTATAAACAGGACCTAAGACCATGTCAGACAAGAGTTAAGTCATGTACCCTACACTTAAAGATTAACCTGTGTTTTAATTGCCACAAGCCCTTTTTTTTTTCTCTCTCACTAATAGTTAAACAAGCACTGGCCTTGAGATAAGCAGTATCAAAACAATTACATCTCATCCAGCTCACAGACACTGACTAACTGAACTCCTGTTCCACTAACCATAACTATAGCTTTGATTGGACAAGCAGCTGATTTCATTAACTTTCTGCTGATAAGAAGACCACCGCCCACAGACTGGTTCTGGCCAGTTTACAGAGATGGTGTACGTCTATGCTTTTGTGTCCAGAAAAGACCTTTTAACATATTAGGCCTAATTGTAATGCATTTAAATGTTAAGTCTCCACCCCAAAGTGAATGTGGGTCTTGTGTTATATGCATATTTGTTCAATAGGCATAGGTCAGGACCACCTTCATGAATATTTATAGCTCCTTCTAGAACCTGTTGAATATGTATGTTTGACCAACCTGATTAGCATAAAGCTCCCACTCCAGCCCCTCCTCCTTTCAAGTGCTGTCTGTGGTCTCAGTGGGAGGCATGCTTTCCAGCCTGTGGATGGCTACCTTGCAGGTTGTTACCCCTTAGAAGAAATACAGTATTCTCTCCTTTCCAAATGTCTAGATTTTTTAAAAGTTAACATAAGGTAAGCATGCTGTGTCTTCAACTGCATAAGCAGGGGCACTGACAACCCTAATAGGCCACATTCCACTTGAACTAGAACTTGCTTCAGTTGAACCCCATCAGATGAACCCCATCAGCTCCTTTCTTACTCCTGTTTCCTGCATTTGGTGAAATAGAAGGAAAGGAAAGAGCCATCCTTTACAGATCTTCCTTACTCATCAGTAAGCAGAAGATGGAGAATGCTGGTAGAATGTGCCCAAATCAAGGAGTAAAATGAAGACAATTTAGTTTTGTGCAGTGTTTCCGCTGTTCCTGTAAAAATAAAATACAGGCCAAGTATAGTGGTTCGTGCCTGTAATCCCAGTACTCTGGGAGGCCAAGGTAGGAGGATCACCTGAGACCAGTAGTTTGAGACCAGACTGGGCAACACAGACTTCATCTCTACAAAAATAAAGTAAAAATGTAATCGGAAATGATGGTGTGTGCCTGTAGTCCCAGCTACTTGGAAGACAGAGGCAAGAGGATCACTTGAGCCCAGGAATTCTAGGTTACAGTGAGCCATGATTGCACTACTGAAGTCCAGCCTGGGCGACAGAATGAGATTCTGTCTTTAAAAGATTTTTTTAAAAAATCAAAATACTTATAAAAGCTATAAAACACAAATTGTATTTACATGACTCCACATACCAGTTAAATAATCTTATAAATGAATTTAAAACTGGCATTATACAATATTAGGATGAATGGTAAAATTTATGCTAATTAAAAATCTTAATTTCTGTCTACTTACAATAACATTAAATCTCAAAGAAAAACACGGAGACGGGTTTAAAGACTGCAGAAGGAAGGTAAAAGCTCTATGTTTAAGTACTGTGAACAGTGCTTTCTTCCTGCTTTTTGAACAAGGTACTCTACTTTTTTGTTTTGATCCAGGGCCAATTGGGTATGAGTGATTCGGTGAGGCTGACAGGTGTGGCCAATCAGAGAAAGAATTTCAGTTAATCTAACCACATCTGTTTTAATTTAAAAAAAATCAAAGGGTCAATGAATGTCATTCTCTATTTCTGACTTCGGAACTTTTTACAAGGATGACAAAAAGTGATTGCCATCCTGGAAGGCCCTTCACTGGGCCACAAGCTTGGGGCAGATGGCGTCACCTAGTCACATGTGTAATTCAGGTGTTCAGTGGCACAGAGACACAGAGAAACCCCCTGAGGAAAGTATCTGCCACCCAAGCTTCCTACTGAAGGGTGGCAGAATATGCCATCCCAAACGATGCCACTTTGGCACAAGGATTATTTTGAACTTAAAGTACTTAAAAAATAGCAGGTGAGAGAAGAACACCCTGGCCCTCCCTTTTTACTTCCTGAAAGTAGGAGATAAAACCCCCACATGGAAAACTCCCTCCATATACTGGAAGGAAAGTAACATTCTTAGCATCAAGGACGGGACATTGAGACCCAGAAAATTCTTTACAAATGGATCTTGTCAAATCATTCTTATCTTCTTTAGCTCCCCACATCGTTTGGTTACTTTTCCACAGTTGCTTCTCTCTTGTTGATCGAAAAGCATTTATGTATTTTCACTTCTTTGGTTTTTCATTCCTTATGAAGGCTCCTGTGTCACGTTAATGCTTGTACTAAATACATGTGTGTGCTTTTCTCCTGTTAATCTGTCTCATGTCTGTTTCATTCTCAGGCCAACTGAAAAGCCCTAGGAGAGTAGAGGTAAGATTTTGTCTCCCCTACGCTACCTCGGAGCAGGGCCAGGACGTTCCTAATGCCCAGGGGAGGACATGAACACTGACCACCTGGGTCTATGTGCCACCCAGCTCCTCACTTACCTGTGGCATGAACTGCAGGACTCTTGACCCCTGAAGTCTCAAGGTCCTCATGTCAAGCATCATGACAGGACTTTCTTAGCAGACACATTAAAATGATCAAATGTCACAATCCATGCAGGGCACTCAACACAGGGCCTGCCACATAATAGACAAATGCTAGCCTTTGTCATTATTGTTATGATTCTTTCTTCATGACAGGAGACTCTGGCTTCTCCTGTATCTCAGCCCCCACCTTGGAATCACATGGAGACCTGAGAAAACAACAGATGAGGGATATGCTGCGGTTCCCGTGGGCTTTAGATGAGCTGAGATGGGACCCTTCTACACCCAAACTCCCCATGTGGACCTAGTCTCACACCCTGGTTCCTCCTCCGGCCGAGTCCCAGTTCTATTAGATTTGACCTCTCTTGGACCACTGTTGAGGATCCACAAGGCTCACTCTTGTTCTCTAAACCTCAGAGCCCGAATGTTTGGGTCTCGGTGACCACTTCAGAACTAACAAGGCAGAAGCAACACAAACAGGGCCTGGGAATCTGCATTTTAAAGCAACTTCCAGGTGCTTGTGAGGCAGCTACCTTTCTATGCGCCAGGCTGGAGAATCTTCAGTCTTCTAGATCCTGTTTGCTGGGGAAGCCTGAGGCACGGGCGCTGGCTGGGCCGTAGGATCCTCAGGGAATGAAGTCATTGGCTGTCATCAGCACAAGGGCTTCTTTACCACGTGGTCCCAACAAGGACACCCAAGCTACAGTCAGGGGTCGAGAAGCCCCACCTCTCCCCTGATACTCCCAACCCTAGGGGCATCTGGTGACCCAGTCCTTAGTCTTTAAAGCTCTCTGAAACTGAGGCTGAATTTCCTGGTGATGTTGCTATTGCCATGGCAGTGGCTTGGCAGCAGTGACCACTATTAGATCATTCTGCTCTGTCTTCAAGTGTATTAAGCACCGATTCCAACATGACTCGGGGCACCACATCTTGGTTTCTGATAAACAAGAGAGTTTCTATCAATAAAGTCAATTTAAAAGAGCTCAAGGAAAGAACTAAACCAACTGAGGGACATCTTAATAATTCAGAATTAGAGCAAGAGTGGGAGGATATGAGAATTAAAATGTCAGAGTCAAGTCATTCTTTATGGCAAGAGCTCGGAAAAGCTGATTCCTGGCTTATGGAGGCCTTCAAAAGGACAGAACATTGGGTAGGACACTTCTGAGTTACCGACTTGGGAGTTTTACTAATCTTGAAGTGGATTGAACAATGGGTTGCCCCCACCATGACTGGCTGCTGCCACCCGTGACTGTTGGAGTAGAGGCTCATTAGTAGGTGTTAAAGACATACGAGCATCCAGCCATTGGTCAAAATAGGTAGCCAGAAGTATCCAAAGCATTTTAAGAATGTGGGTGGCTTTTGGGGTTAGTCTATGCTTAACCTCCAGAAACTCTTTTTTTTTTTTTTTTTTTGAGTTGGAGTCTCACTCTGTCGCCCAGACTGGAGTGCAGTGGCTCCGGGTCACCGCAGCCTCGACCTGCTGGGCTCCAGCAATCCTTCCACTTCAGCCTTCCAAGTAGCCAGAACTACAGGCGCGCGCTACCACGCCCGGCTAATTTTTTGATTTTATTGTAGAGATGAGGTCTCGCCTGCCCAGGCGGGTCTCGAACCCGCAGGCTCAGGCAATCCACTCACCTCAGCCTCCCAACGGCGTGGGATTACAGGCTGAGCCACCAAGCCTGGCTCAAAACTTCTTTTCAACGCACAGCAAGTGTAACCTTGATCTTTTGCTTAAATCGTTTAGTGCAGAAACTGAGACCAGGGCTCAGGACTTCTCCCTGCAACACCACCCTACGGGACTTCCCCTGAGCTACCAAATGCCCACAAGGCCATTGGCACAGAGTGCATGAGGGTAAACTCAAACTCAACCCCTCTTTCCCAGTGGCCCTCTCCTCACCCTGTAGCTGTAGTGGTGCCCAAGCCTCAGTGACCCAGGCCACTTCTGCCCTCTCCTGGTACATTCAGTACTCTGTCTCTGTTTCATATTTCCAGTCGTCCCTCCTCTTCAGCCCTGCACCCAGCACCCTGCATCGCCCTCTGCCAGAGCCACCCACTAATCCCCAGGGGTCATGGTCAACAGCACTTTGCATGAGGCAGTATTTTTTTTTTTTTAGCACCTAATCCACTTTGAACAGG
This sequence comes from Carlito syrichta, assembly GCF_000164805.1. Taxonomy (NCBI): domain Eukaryota; kingdom Metazoa; phylum Chordata; class Mammalia; order Primates; family Tarsiidae; genus Carlito; species Carlito syrichta. The sequence goes on from NW_007252938.1 coordinate 1,134,184, forward strand.
GATGAACTTCTTTATAAATAATCATCTACTCATTCTTGCATTCAACAAGGTTTGGGGAGACGCAAAATGAGCACGAGGAGCTGCAGTGACAGGGACTTCACGACCTCATAAGGGTGACGTGATGTGTACCCAAGGGACGGTACAAATCAGTATGTAGAAGGGACCTGCGGAAGTGCCCAGAGTAGTTAAGAAACCGGGAGAAGAAAAGAGTCCCAAGAAACCGAGGAAGGCCTGTTCCAGTGGAGGAAGTGATGACTGTTGATGGGTATGTCGGATTTTGATGGGCTGAGTTGTGGGGAGATGGCTGTCTAGCCAAGGGGACAAAGCTAGAGGAAATGAAAGATTCAAGGAAGAGACCCTCTGAGCGGTTTTGGAGAGCAGTGAATTACCAAGTGGAGCTGAGTGTAGGTCATCCATATAGAGAAATGAGAGGTAAGACTGGAACTAGAGGTTGAGAAGACAGCATGTTTCTGTTCATCAGGGTGTTTGGATTTTATTAGGAAGATGAACAGCTGCAGGATTTGGAGTCGGAAAGTGACATAACCAAACCTGACACTTTGGGAAAAGGGCCAAGAGGGGTGGTACTGGGGACAGAGAGACCAGCGAGGACGCTGATCAGTAATTTAGCCTAGAGCATAGACGTGAGGTTCGGGCCAAGGCCTTGAGCACCCATCAGGAGTGGAAATGGAGGGAAAAGAGGAGTCAACAATGACTCAATGCTGTGCTCAGATGATGAGAATGGTGGTGGCATTGACAGAAATGTGAGCGATGGGAAGGAGAGGGACTTGGGGGAAGGATGCATTTGTTTCAGAATTCACTGCATTTAATGTGCTAGGTGAACGTGCCTGAAATCTGGGATTCCAGAGCTCTAGGAGTTTCGAAAACCACCTCCGTTGCCAGCTTTCTTGACTTTCTAAAGGTTCAGGATTTTCAGTTCTTCTTGCAACAGGATGAGTTAGTAAAAAACACCAGGCCCTTCCCCAAATACTGGCGTTACCGTCTCTTTCCCTGACCCCTGAAAAGAAATGGCAGCCATGTGCTTCTTAGAGCCCACTGAGAGCAGTTCTATGGGACTGTCCCAAGGAAAAGAGATGCAGGGAAGTCGCCCATGGGGAGGGAGCAACGGAGGGGGGCTGCTGGGTATGGAGTTCTTTCATGGAACCTGTGGGAGGTGACCCCTTCCTTGCAAAGTCCAAAGGGAATTGCTACTAGGAACACCAAAGGGAGTGGACACCAGGCCCCCAAGGCCTGAAAAGACCCTGACATTCCAAGTGTGGCATTGGTGCCAGCCCAATAGCAAGGACAGAGTGTGCTGCTGTGCGGTTTGTTCAGAGAAGGGGGGTTCCTGTGTGAGGATAAGGGTATGAGTGAAGGTTGGAAATCCTCTCACTCGGAAGAAGGGCTCCATTTTCCTCCCACAAAAGCACCATTTGCTCCTAAACTGTGTGTTTTGGAGGCCACCACCGCCAGGGTGACACCTTTTAAAAAGTTGCACAAAGGGCCTGTAGAGGCTCAGAGTGGTCTTGCCACAAAGCAGGAATATTCTCAGCCCTAGGCCCCGAAAAGAGGTAAATGTGACCACCTCTCCTCAACTCCCATGCCTCAATTCATGTGTGACCTGCAATGTCTAGGACTGATTTTCATGCTACTCTGGCAAGTGGGAACTGGAAGTCAAATTAATTTTATTTAGAGGGATAAAAATGTTAAAGCTCTAAAAGTACATTAAAGGCCACATGCGGTGGCTCAAGTTGTAATCCCAGCACTTTGGTCTAAGGCTAGAGGATTGCCCGAGCTCACGGGTTCAAGACCAGCCTGGGCAACTTGACGAGACCTCATCTCTACAATAAATTAAAAAATTAACCAGGCATGGTATCGTGTGCCGGTAGTTGCAGCTACTTGGAAGGCTGAGATGGGAGGATCGCCTGAGCCCAGCAGGTCGATGCTGAGGTGGCCATGAGCATGCTACTGCGCTCCAGCCTGGGCGACAGACTGAGACTCCAACTCAAAAAAAAATGTACGTTAAGTATAAAATAAAATTACTGGGCATGGTGACTCATACCTGTAATCCCAGCACTCTGGTAGGATGAGGCAGGAGGATTGCCTGAGCTGAGGAGTTTGATACCAGCCTAGGCAACATCATGAGACCTTGTCTCTACAAAATCAAAATATTAGCCAGGTGTGGTGGCATGCACCTGTAGTCCCAGCTACTCAGGAGGCTGAGGCGAGAAGATCACCCGAGCCCAGGAGGTCGAGGCTGTGGTGAGCCATGACTGTGTCATCACACTCCAGCCTAGGTGACAGAATGAGACCCCAACTCATAATAAAAATAAATAACATAAAATCATATGCTAGTTCTCATTGCTGGGATTGTAGAATAAAATCCAGTGCTTTCTATTTAGTACCTTGAGTTGCGTGAGCCTCTCTCATGACTGGGGGGGCTGCAAATGCCACTTAGGATCATGGCTAGGATCATGGTTCTCCCATCCAGGCTGAGGTAGAAGGCCTCTTCCTGTCTTCTCCTGAGTCTGGGCTTTACTAGGCCCTTCTCTGCTGCTGTCTCCACATGGAGTTAAAGAGGGTGTCTCAGGACTCCCTGACAGGTGCAATGATCTGGGTTTGCCGTGCTCGTCCATTTAATTGAGCCATTTAATTGAGTTATCCTGTGAGGGCTGGAGGCCGCTGCACACACTGCACCTGCATTCATCACAATTTCATTGCTGCTCAGTCATGAAAGTGATCCTTGGGAGAAGTGGCTGGTCATAGGAAGCAAATATCCTGTAGCAGAGGGAGGTCTAAGAGAGTGGACCAGATGGGGAGTCTGAAGGTCAGGCCGCACAGTGGCCCAGGAGAGCTCCAGAAGGTGCCTCCAGGAGGCTCGCTGGGATCTGAGGGCACAGAGACCACCCAGCTCTCTCAGCAGATGCCCAGACAGACAGGCCACTGCTCTGAGGCCCTCTGCACTTAACTTATTCACATGTTCATAGCCACGAATCATGGGCTAAGGGGATATCTGAAATTGTTCTTAAAGCATAACTTTTTTCCAATTATATAAGTATGTAGCTTTATAGAAAATGTAGAAAATCATGCAGAAGAAAATTCAAAAGTCGCTAAAAGGAAACCACTGTGGTATATACATCTGCATCTCGTGTGCTATTTTGTCAAGTTTGGGATCAGGTCAAGAAGGCCAGTTTTTCCCAGTCTATATTCTAGAAGGAATGTTCATTGTGAAAGATCTCCACATCCATAAGTGTATGGAGAGTAACAGAGCAAACATTCAGTAGCTGCCAGTCAGGTTTTTGCCTGCATGTTTTTTGTTTTAAGTTTGCTTTTTGTTTTGTTTTAAGTTTTTAGGGCTATTCTTTTATACAGTTAGTACAGTTGTAGCTTCTTAAATTTACGTTGATACAATATTGTAATCTAGCATCTATATTCCAATGTTGATGGCCTAATAAAATCTCTGGATCCAGCCTAGGGTGAGGTACTGTATTCTGTTATCCCTGCTATGATTTGAACGCATCCCCCAAAGTTCATGTGTTGGAAACTTGATTCCCAATGCCGGGTGTTGGGAGGCGGAACCTAATGAGAGGTGATTAAGCCATGAGAGCAGAGTGAATGGATTAATGTTGTTATTGCAGGAGTGGATTCATGATAAGAGGGAGTTCAGCACCCTCCCCCCACCTTTCTCTTATTCACATGATGCCTCCCATCATGGGATGATGCACCAAGAAGGCCCTTACCAGAGCCAGGCTGTGGCTCAGCCTGTAATCCCGTGCCTTTGGGAGGCCGAGGTGAGTGAATGGCCTGAGCCCACGGGTTCAAGACCCGCCTGGGCAGCGAGACCTCATCTCTACAATAAATCAAAAAATCAGCCGGGCGTGGTAGCGCATGCCTGTAGTTCCAGCTACTTGGAAGGCTGAGGCGGAAGGATCGCCGGAGCCCAGCAGGTCGAGGCTGCGGTGGCCGGGAGTGGCCATTGCACTCCTGTCTGGGTGACAGAGTGAGACTCCATCTCAAAAAAAAAAAAAAAAGAAGGCCCTTACCAGATGCTGGCCCCTCCATCTTAGAATTCCTAGCTTCCAGAACGGTGAGCAAATATACCTCTGTCCATTATAAATTACCCACTCTGGTATTCTGTTATAGCAGCATGAAATGGGCTAAGGCAGAACACTTAAATCTAAAACATTCCACAGCTTTTCTGTTTTCTAGGATGTTGACATTTCTGAAGAATACAGTCCTCTCTACTCTTTTTTACAGAACATTTCTCACCTTGTGTCTGTCAGATGTTCCTTTGTGTTTAGATTAAGGTTGTGTCTTGGCCAGATTATTGCATAGGTGATGGCCTTCTGTCCCTAATTGGTGATGTGATTTAAACCTCAGTCAAAATTTGACACAATTTCTCTACTGTGTAGTCACTATTTTTTTCTCCCTTGCAATCAACAAAGAGTCTGTGGTTAGGCTTTTAGACAATGCAAATGTCCTGCTTGTCATTAAAGTTTCCTTTTAGATTTAGCATCTACTGATGCTTCTTGCCTGATCCAACATTCATCCAAGGGTATAGATGGGAGGAAGAAGTCTGGGCAAAGAATCACATTTTTGAAAGCCCAGGGGACAAAAAGAACCTGGTGTTTTTAGGGAACCTGAAATGTTTTTATCCAATTGGATTTTCCAGGATGAGAAGTGAAAGAAGTGATACAAGAGGTAAACAGGCCAGATCACAAAATGTCTTCCAAGAGATCTGAAGCTTCCATTTTGTTCTGCAGGAATTGGGAGTCACTGTGCAGCAAGGGACCTCCCCAGAGGACATGCTGGGGGGGAGGCAAGAGGCAGCAAGAATAGTCAAGAGGCCTTGCCATTGTCCCACCTGGAGATGGAGTTGTTAACAAAACAAGGACAGAAACCTCAGGAATCAAGGAAAACAGAGAGAGAGAGAGCAGGGCTGACCACTTTTTTATGTCATCTTCAAAATCATGTGGGCTTTAATGTCCTAGACCTGTGGATTTACTTTGTATACAGGAAACATCACTTTTTTCGGAAAACCCTAAGTAACACCTCCTCTCTTGCCAACCTGGTGTTGCAGTCAGGGTCTTTGTTGCATGAACAGGAAGGATGTGTGTGTATATGGGGATGTTAATTTCAGAAGGATATAGAGCAACAATATAGCAATGGTGTCTCCTTTTCCTGAGACTTGTGTATTTCCATACTGCCGGGGTGCCAGAGCCTCCATGCAGAGACTCCAGCATCACTGCCCCACTCTGGCCCCCAGAGCAGTAGGTATGTGCCAGGGGTGAAGTGGGGTGAACCTCAGAGCTGTCCCTGCGGGTAAAATGTCAGGGCTGTGCCACAGAAGAATAAGATGGGCACCAGGCATGGAAGCTAACAGAGGTTGGTCGTCTCTGGGAGCTGGTGGCTTCATTCATTCACCCTCTTAGTCTTAGTGCATGTTTACTGAGCTCCTACTCTGCACCAGGTACTACTGGAGGTACTGGTGTGTAGTGGGGAAGGAGATGTCCTGGGATAAGAGGTGAAGGGTGGGTAGTGGATGATAGTAGGTGGTAAGTACAGGAAAGTACCAGGCAGCCATTGTTCTGCTTCCTTAAGTGTTTCTATCTGTTGACTGCTGTTTCCTGAAAGTATTGGTGTAAGACTAGTTACTTAAGGCTTCCCCCAATGTTCTCTATATTCATATTTCCTCTATGAAAGTTAGACCACACATTTTACCATGAGGTAACAGCTTTCACCCCAGAGACTACCCAGGGCTTGGTATCATCTTTTGGGACATTCCAAATGCACAATCTTCTGGGCCTTCTGTAATGCAGTCCAGCCACTACAGACACAAAGGACCCCAGCAGGTCTTGAGGGAAAAGGCCAATTTGGCAAGGATGGGGATGAAGAAGATCTGCCCCAAATCCAAAGTGTCCCATCTCCCTGCTATGTTGCCCAGCCTGGCTGCCATTATACATTGGTTGTATCAGTGACTCCATTCATGCAAACATTTCTCAAACACATATTATATTGTAAACACAGGTGGTGAACTATGGAAAGCTAAAGTTTCATAAGTAAGGAGTAGAAGAAGAAGGCAGTCAACAGAGGCAGGACACCATCTTCCCCAGCTCCACACCCTGGGCCAAGCACAGACCATCCATGTGATCCTCTCTGGCTTTAGCTCATCATCTGCCCCAAATCCTGCAAAACAAGGGCATTTCTCAGAGTTGTGACTCACCATTGCTGGCAATTTTAGAAATGCACCGATGACATGCCTTTTCCAGACCGCCTGGCATTGTTCTTGCTTGCCGACAAAGTTCTGGGGATCAAAAATAATTCATTAGAAAGGCTGATAGAAGGATCTACCCAGCACCAATATCCATCTCTGTGCATGTCAACTGTGGCCTGCAGGGTAGCCTTAGCCAGCCTGGGAGTTGGGGTGCCAGTGTCAGCACTGCATGGCCTTGTTAGTGGTTAGTGGGGCTAAGAGAAATACCCCTTATTCCACAGATGAGGTACCAAGCCTAGAGAGGTTCAGATGATGTTAGCTGTCACCTATTGAGCAATGGCTACACTCCAGGATTTGTGTTAGCTCTTTATATACATCATCTCACATTTAATCCCACAACAATTCTATCTGGAAAGTATATTGACTCTGTTTTACAGATAGAGCCTTGGAGACTCAGAGAGTTTAAGATTAACCCTAAAACCAAAGCTGGCAACTGGCAGAGCCCAAATTTGATCCACACCTTATTCCCAGTATAGAGTAGGAGCCCTTCTCACTTCCTGACACACCTCTAGCTGCTCCACTCTCCGAGGGCCCAAGGTGGAAGGGGAACCATACTGCCATACTTGACCAGAGCAGCCTGGACCAAGACCCGAGAGATCTAGATGGTCATCCCAGCTTCTCTGTGGACTTGCTGTGGTCTGAACACATTGGTTGACACTGTGAGAAAAGGCTTCCCTTCCTTGGAAAAAGCAGCCACATATTTTAAATCCACAACAAAAATATACCCATCGGGACAGCAAGTTTTTCTGCCTAGTAGAACAAAGTAACTCTGGAAAGACTTTAGGAGAGGGGGGCGGTCCTGTTCTTCCTTTGCCCCTGAGGGTGGGTATGGGCAGTTTCACCACTTTCTACCATTTCGTTGTTTGGGAGTAAGGCCTGCGTGGGGGCTGGCTAGTCCAAACAGGATCTGGGGCAGACATCCTTCCTTCATATACAGAGTCTCTCCAGGAATCTGTCCTGAATAGCCACGGCTCCATCTGAAAGCATGCTTTTACAAAGTCCTCCTTCCTAGTCCTGCAGAGGGTTGCTAGCCAGGTGGCATCTTAGCAGCACTGCCTACAGGCCCTCCTGGATGAACTAGACCTTAACTCAGGGGGACAGGCAGTGACAGGGAGCACTGGTGGTGCAGGGACTGAGGTGGGAATAATGACAGGAGAGCTCTCTCTGACCAGAGCTGTGTCTCACTGCAAATTACTCCTCTGTCAATGTCGGCATGGGCCTCTGGGCAGGAGGTCACTCTGGCTGGCAGCTCTTCCTCTGGTGGCTTCTCTCTCAGCTTATACTCTGCTAACTCACAGGCAGGGTGGGTTAGCTAGAGCTCTAGGCTCCTGGGATTAAAATGTGCTATGGGGTTTTTTTTTTTTCTGAGTTGGAGTCTCACTCCATTGCCCAGGCTGAAGGGCAGTGGCACACTCATGGCCACCCCAGTGTCAACCTGCTGGGCCCCTGTGATCCTTCCGCCTCAGCCTTCCAAGTAGCTGGAACTACAGGAGCGCGCCATCATGCCTGAATAATTTTCTATTTTTTTAGAGACGAGTTCTCACCAAGTTGCCCAGACTGGTCTCGAACCTTCAGGCTGAAGCAATCCACTTGCCTCGGCCTCCCAAAGTGCTGGGATTACAGGCTGAGCCACTGAGCCCGACCTATGGGGTCTTTAGTTCGCCTCCTCATTCAGTAAAGGCCCTGCAGACACCAAAGTCAGGAACCAACCATGACATGTCCTAGAATTACCATGATGGGGTCTTTGGTCCCCATTATGGTAATCCTAGGCATGTCGAGGTCGACCCCTGGCTTTGGTGTCTGCAGGACCTTTACTGAATGAGGAGGCAGTGGCACCCAGAGACACATCACCACATCCCAGGGTCTCCCACATGTTACCTCCTTTGATCCCCTAGATTCCTCAGAGGCAGGTGTGACCCCATTTTACAGAGAAAACTGAGACTCAGATCAATTCATTTGCTCAAAATCACCCACTAGTATGAGGTAGAACTGAGATTTGAAATGGAGCCTCTGTGACTCTATCTGAAACCTGGTCTACGTGGCTTCAAAGCCCACAGTCTCTCCACCTCACTCCAGAACAAGAATCAAGAGGAAGAGACCTAGAAAGATCAGCTTCCCAAATGAGTCCAAGACCATGCAAGGGGATCATTAGTGACTTCTTGGTCAGTTCTGTGCATGCCTGATCTTACTTAATCAGGTAAGGATTATTGTTCCCATTTCACAGATCAGGAAACTGAGAGTCAGGTTAGTTAAAAATTCGCTCAAGATCACACAGCTAGATTGGAACTCAGCTGTCTGAAGATCTGCCAAGCATATGTTATCTATTTCCTCTCCACCACAATTGACTTCGATAGTTTTGATTGTGATAACAGGACACAAAGCACATAGAGTTTCCTGATCCCTTTAACCCTCTACAAAATGCAGTGCTTGACAATTTTCAGGTGCCCCTCTGCTGTCCCTGCCTCCTGATGCAGCCTTTCCCATCTTCTCATCTCCTGGAAGCAACTGTGGGATGCGTGTGAGTCATTGTTTCCCTGGCATATAGTCGGTCTTCAGTATATTTAATGAATAATCCCGTGAACTATATAAATATCCTTTTACCAGGCTTCAATGTTTTCTACAACGTCCTTGCAAAAATGGCGGCTGTGGTGTCCTCACACACACAAAATCAGAAAAATTGCAACTCTAGGTAAACAACAGCCTCCTGCCACAACCTATTCTCCAGGTTTCCACACATTGAGGTGAAATTACACCGGTTCTCTGACCTCATAGGGTTTGCCGGGTGCATGCCCTTTTGTTAAACCCAAAGTAGGCCCTGACTCATGGACAAATGGTTACTATATGAATCATGTATTTATTGCGGATTCCACACTTAATGAGGTCAATTATCACAGGGGTGCCACGTAAGCTAAGCCACTTAAAACCCCATCTGGAAAAGCATCCCTCCTGTACCAAAGGACAAGCCCAGTTTTTTAAAAGGAGCAGGAGGGTTTATGGCCCGTCAGGGCTCTCAATAGCCTGGAAGGTCAGTTCCTTCCCTCACCCTTGTAAAAAAGGAGGTGAGCCTCATGTCACACCACAAAGCACTCGCTCCTCTCCTTCTGAGGGAGGTCTTTTAGCTCCGTGTCTGCTGGGGTGTCCAGGGATATGTGGAGAGAAGCTGCCCGTGCTCTGTCCCTGGCAATATTGCAGGAAACGACCCCAGACCCTATATCTCTCTCTGAGTCTCAGCCCCAGGTGTGCTCCATCCTGCTCCCTCTGACAGCCACTGTGGAGTTTTAGAATGCGGGACTGTCAAAAACACAGGCCTGCTGTACCATGGATACAGCATGTCAACACCACTTAGAAGCTAGTGGAAGCTTCTTCTCAGGGGTGGGTGTGGACGTCACATCTAGTCACAGGTCACAACACTTTTCTCCTACATCACAGAAGGGATATAACATAGGGAGAAGAAGTAAGAGCGAACAGTTTAACTTTGCAGGCTGGAGTTGTCACCGATGTGAAAATTTCCTTCAAAACATGTTTAATGACTTCTATCATGCCTATAACCCAAGACACTCCAGTCTTGAAATCCACAGCCGCTTTGTGGAAACCATGTGTATGTGTCTGTGTCATGTTATAACAATGCACTTGTACCTTAGGCCATTAACTGGGGTAAGAGGCAGATGCTTTTCTGTGAATCTTTAAGAATAATGTTCCACAACAAAAAGTAGTGTAGGACCGCAAATCAATTTTTAAAAATTTAAATATCCCCAAATGACTGATCTCATTACACTTATGGCAAATAAGTTCGAAACATCAAATTTTTAAAGAAAGACATCTTTATCGGTAATAATATCAGACCCAATGAGATAGCACCAACGGAACAGACCAACATAAGGTACAGGTATTCGATCCATTTTATAAGTGAGGCAATTGTTCCTTCAAGCCCATTATTTTCATAGACTGGTAAGATGGATGAGAGCTAAAAAAAGGATGATGTGCCGTTGATCTCTCACACCTTAAAAAACATTCCCCATGAGGCAGGTAGCTATAACAGTAGAACTCAACTTCGGCACTCAGTCAGAAAGCACAGACAGGATTCCGAGGTAGAGTCTCAAATGCTGGCCGGCAAACTTTGCATATTGTGTTCAGCTTTGTTTTTAAAGAATAAAATGTTAATGAAAACAACCGTAAGGGGTCATTTTTCACCCATCTGCCTGGCAAACATTGAACAGTGTAGGATGTCAGTGAGGAGGAAGGATAAAGGCTCAAGATACTCTGTCATGAGAGTATACATGGACACCACTTGTTTGGAGGGCAATTTGGCACAACCTCTGCCGATTAGCGTAGGCAGGGTGATGGATCTGAGGCGATTTCATTCATGTAATGATGCCTGCAGATCTACATAAATGCATAGGAAAAGATGCTCAGGAAGCCTCTGTTCATCATTGTTCCCTCTGGAGAGAGGTACAGGGACATGTGGCCGGGGGTGGGGTATGGAGGACAGTATTGGAGGCAGCTGGGCAAAGTATTTTCAACTGTACTTTATACCCTACTGTTACCTTACTTTTTTCTCCATGAGCTGGTTTTACCTTTAAAATTAAAACTTCTTATTTAAAACCTCTTAAAATTCAAGAAGTGTTGTTTAAAAGGAAAAGTAGTTTAATGGTTTTTCAAAAGCCTGGAGATAAAAATTTTTAAAAAACCATGTAGGGGCAGAGGTAAGGAGAAAGGATCTACCTGGGACCGGACACGAAAAGGAGAGAGATGATGTGATGGATGGGAAGTATTTTATACTTTTGGAATCGTTTCTTTAAAATTACGAAAGTAAATTAGCAGAAAAATTAGATCATAGAGAAAATAAAATAATTTGTCATTATAAATAACTGCAGAACTTCCAGCTAGTATTTCAGAACTTTTCTCTACATGTATATGTGTGTACCTATGTACACATGCATACCACACGCACACACATTCTAGATGGCTGCAACCACCAGGAATGTTAAATGAACACTTTATATTTTGACGTAAGGATTTCTTCTGTTACTATATGGTCTTCACAACTATCGTTTTTCACTGCTGAGTCATATTCTACAGAGTAGGGCTATATCAAACCATACTTAACAATAACCTGTTGTTGAATATTTACTTTTTACTATTATAATGAATCTTAGGAGACATCTCTCTCCATTAAAATTGCTTCTTTCCTTTTTTTTTTTTTTTTTTAGTCGGAATCTCACTCTGTCACCCAGACTGCAGTGCAGTAGCTGCTCCCAGCCACCGCAGCCTCGACCTGCTGGGCTCCGGCGATCCTTCTGCCTCAGCCTTACAAGTAGCTGGAACTACAGGCACGTGCTACCACACCCGGCTAATTTTTTTATTTATTGTAGAGATGAGGTCTCGCCAAGTTGCCCAGGTGGGTCTCGAACCCGCGGGCTCAGGCAATCCATTCACCTCAGCCTCTCAAGGCGCAGGATTACAGGCTGAGCCACCGAGCCCGGCTAAAATTGCTTTTTTCCATGCATTACATAGCTCTCTTGGAATCAATTATTTAAAAGTACAAGCAATTTTTTTAGCTTTTGAGAAGAAAATTTTCTTCCAAAGGAACTGTATTCATTTCCAGTGCCACCAGCAACATGAGAGTGCCACTTTCACCACACCCTGGCCAGCACTGGTTATTAGAAAGACTAAAGCATTTCTATTATTTTCATAGGCAAAAGAGGAAATCCATTTTTTAAATTTACATTTTGATTACCAGTGATATTGCACATTCTTTCTAGGCTTGTTTCCAGTTGTATACTCCCCTTTGTGAATTCGTTTTTATGACCTATGATACGAATTTATTTCAATTCAAAGCAAGTTCACAAAGAGAGCTGCACTTTGAGAAAGTAGCAGTGGATCTGCTTTTTTATTCACAGAATTCACTGTGTGAATTTGCAGATTTAAATATTCTATGAAAGTCTTATTCACTATCAAGGTGGGAACTTGAAAAACTCACAAAACCCAATCGCACACTCCTCCAGCCCTTCCAAATGGCAGCTCTTCTGAGAGAGAGAGTCCCTCTAATTCAGGAGGTGCTCATTGGTGTGAATACATGAGCATTAATGACACAGATTTTAGTCAACTCCTAAACCTTCTAAGTACTAAGAAAAGGCACATTTATTTTCTTGTTTGGTAGAAAGTTTTCTTGCTGGGTAGAAATCCGACACAGAAAGATACTGGGGTAGCAGGCTGGCAGAGCCTTCTTTCCAGTTTGAACAAACAGTGTCTCAGAAGTCCATCCTTGCACATGCTGTGATAAAATCATGTGTCTCACACTTGCCTCTGTACCAAGAAGGGTAGTAAAACTATCCTGTTGCTTCCTCTCCCAGAAGCTGCGAGATAATACAAGGCAAGAAGGGAATTAAGCAATAATAATTGCCCAAGGATATGCTCAACATATGTTCAGTTTTCAATCCAAACGGTATGTCTGAGTGCCTCTCAGTCAGGAACAGTTTGCCTCCTAAGGGACATCTGACAATAATATCCAGAAACATTGTTAATAGTCATGGGGGCAGGGACTGTGGATTGTAAAGACACCCTAAATATCCTGCAAGGAATAGGACAGCTCCCCACAACAATGAATGATCTAGTCCAAATGTCCATAGGACTAGGTCTAAGAAACACTTTTAACATCTGCACAGTTTTAGTGTTCAAATTTACAAACTACTACTTTATTTTAAACCTCTAATTTGTGTCATAAATCAGTAGTAAACCTATACATAGATGTCTACGTGTTTAACATTTAGCACTGGGTCAGTATTTAGCATCATTCATTTTTACCCCCAAAGCTCCAACCAGAAGCTACAACATCTTTGACTTAGTGATTGTGTTTATTCATGATTGATTTGTTCAACTAAATTGTTTATTTCTAAATTAGATGTACATGGGACCCCAAATCACTGGTTTTGAAATAACATGAGATGTTAGAAATTTACCATCCATGCCTGTTCCTTCAAAGGCAGGGGTTAACTAGTGCTGTTGAATATTTCCACAGACATTTTGGGTGCTCAAGACACAGTTCTCTCTTTATTTCAATAGCTCTAGAGGGCACACATAGCTTTTGGTTACCTGGATGTGGTGTATAATGGCGAAGAAGTCTGGGCTCTCAGACACAGTCCTTTCTTGTCCATTGGTCTCTGTATCCTGTGCTGTCTCCTCTCCTAACTCTGCCCTCATGCATAAATTTTGGGGAGGTTCCTGCATACCTGCTGTGTCCCAGAGCGACTCTGCCACCTCCCTAGGATTGCTTCCTTCCTTGACCCCAGGAAATGAAAAATGCATTTTCTCGACCCCACTCGACCTCACTCTAGAATGACCAAGTCAAAGCCACTTGCTCAGAGACCCAGCAGGAAAGAAGTGGAGGTGATGTCTGAGATCCCCAGTCACTACCCTGTTGTCAGTAAAATGTTCCCAACAGTCTCCAGAACTTGTTAGCCCTGCCGTTCATTATTCATTTACGATTATTCTCTCCTGGAAAGAAACCATTTAGACTCAGTGAAGAAGATTGTTTTCCTTCCCTCCACACAATACAGAAAAGCACTTCCACAATGCAGTCATTTTCTTTCTGGGAAGCGTAAATCAGCACACTGTCATCTCCCTGGGAGTGATTCCGAGAAGCCCTCTGGACGGAGCGTCCCTCCAACATCAGAGGCTGCCCAGGGTTGTCCTGACTCACCTGAGCTGAGGAAAGAGCAGGATCCAGGACTGGGGCGGCACTCTGCCACACTGGGGGCCAGCATCTAGGACTGACCCTGGGGGGGCTCCTCTTCCCTTGCAGCACACCCCCTTCCCATCGCACGCTGGCTTCCTCCCTTCCTCGGCCGCAGCACAACAGCAACTCGTGGCTTTTCCTCTAAGAGGCGGATTATCTGCATTTCCCACTCCCACGTGCGGGGAAAGCACCCCCACTGTTGGCTTTCATACTTCTAGAGTATTCCCCAGGGCCTCAAGGGGGCAGCAGAGCAACCCCCGGCAGCTGTTGAAAGATGGCCATTCTCTGGAGTTAGGATTTCCTGCTGTAGACATTTCCTTCCAGTGCCTTAGTTTTGTTGGCGGTGTGAGCCTCTTCTCCCCTCTTGTGCTCCCTGCATGCTGGTGGCACACAAGGAAGAGTGCACTGAACAGGGACCGCACAGGAGAGAGGGTGAAGGTACTTGAAGTGGGTTTAGAACATGAGAGGTGGGCCAGCTGCAGTGGCTCATGCCTCTAATTCCAGCACTTCGGGAGGTCGAGGCAGGAGGATTGCTTGAAACTAGGAGTTCAAGACCAGCCTAGGCAACGTAGTGAGACCTTGTCTCTACAAAACAAAAAACAAAAAAAAAAAACAAAACTTTAGCTGAGTGTGATGGCATACACCTGTAGTCCCAGCTACTCGGGAGTCTGAGGTGGGAGGATTGCCTAAGCCCAGGAGGTCAAGGCCACTGTGAGCTGTGATCGTGCCACTGCACTCCAGCCTGGGTGACAGAGTGAGACCCCGACTCAAAAACAAATACAAAAAGCCATGAGAGTTCCCTTATGTACTTTTTAGAACTGCCAGGCAGAAAAGGGATTCAACTGATTCTGGGTCATTCCACATGCCAGATCTAAGACAGAGTGAAGTTACAGGAAGGCAGAATTGTGCCCCATTTAAAAAATCTTGTAATAGTTGCCATCTTAGATCCGAAAACCGACTGTTTTGTGAGGCTGTGTTACCTATTGTAAATAAGTCCCAAGTAGCAGAAGCTCTGTAGGTTTTTAAGAAGTGCCAGAGACTCTTTATTGAAATGCAGACTCCTGTCCCACCCCCTGAAGATTCTGAACCTGTAGGTTTGGACTTGGGCCTGAAACTACCCATCTAAAATTAATATAGGGCCATGGGGTAAAAGCTGTAGAAGAAATTGGAGCCCTGCATAAGCTGCAGCTGTGGTTAGAAATGAACAGGTCTGTTGTTTCTAAGACCGCTCTCCCCTTGGCATGATTGTTTACACAGTCACACAGAGAGAACAATTGATTATCTTCATGTCCTGACCCCTGGGGAGGGAGAAGCCCCTGCTGAGGATGATAAACATATTTTCCCTTAAACAGTGAGCCTAAGGTCACACAAATCTCCTTGAGGGCATCCTGGAGTTGGATCTTTGAAGGACTCAGCAGCTCTGATCTCCAGGGAATCTCTCTCCAGTATCCCTTCCTCCTCAACTACCTCTACAGCGGCTTACTGCCCAGGACCAGCAGCCAATGGCTGTCTATAGAGGCTCTATAGACAGCGTCTACAGGTTATAAAACCTAAGAATGGTATTTGTGATGTTTTCGAGACTTTGCCCTCTGGTGGACCTGAGACCCTAACCAGACCTGGGATACATACCAAGAAGATGACTCCGCCAGTCCTGGGACCTCCTTCCAGATCCTGGCTCTGCACATGAAGACAGTTTCGACACGCCCCATGACTTCCTTCCCAACCAATCAGCAGTCCCCATTCCCTAGCCCCTGCCCACCAAATTATTCCTGAAAAAACCCTAGCCTAAGGTTCTCAGGGAGGCAGATTTGGGAATTATCTCCCATCCTCCTGCCCAGAGGCCTTGTTAAACCCTTTCTCTATGACAATGACTGCTGTGAGTGTATTGGTTTTTCTGTGCAGTGGGCATAAGAACCCGATCAGGCTGAAATAGGTCCAGGAATCTGCATTTTTGACTCTGCTATGTTTCCTGTGGGTGCTCCATGGACCACACTTTGAGAAACAGTGGCATCATATGACATTAAAGGCATCCTCCAATCCTGACATTCTAAGTTTTTTGTTGTTGTTTTGGTGGAAAAGGCCAGTCTACAGGTATAGGACCAGGGTGAGGCAAGACAGAAACCTATTACATATTTCTTTTTCTTTTTTCTTTCTTTTATGTTTTTTTTTTTTTTTTTTTTTTGGCGGTCTCACTCTGTCGCCCAGACTGGAATGCAGTGGCACAATCATGGCTCACCACAGCCTCAACCTCCTGGGCTCAGGCAATCCTTCCCAAGTAGCTGGGACTACGGGTGTGGGCCACCACACCCTGGTAATTTTGGGGGTTTTTTGTAGCAATGGGTCTCACTATGTTTGCCCAGGCTGGTCACAAAAGGAGCTGCTGTCTTTTAAGGCTAGCTCTGCACTAGTACTTCCTTAAATCTTGTATGCTAGGCCCCTCTCTTCTCTTTAGTGCTGGCTTTGTATATAGAGCACCCTCGACATAAGTAACTCCATCTTAGAAAAAACTCCATGTTACATTTTAAAAGACATGCCAAGAGAGACTGAATGTTGTGCCTCATCAATAAAGACCGTATCCAACCAGATAAGGCCATAACCGAGCATATGCCTTTCCGCCATCAGTCCTCACCAAAGGATTTTGTGGTCGTAAAAAGAACAGAGCTTCACCAGCTCGAAACAGCCGTCTTATCAGGAGTGTCTTGTTATCACTCGTGATAATCACCTGACATTGGCTGCCAAAGGCTCTATTCACATCCAAAGACTCTCCCTTGCAAGATGTGCTAGCCCAGGAAAATTTCTTCTGCCACCTGAATTTGTCCCAGACTACCTCATGAACCCTTTCTCCTAACCTTTTTCTCTTAATGTTAAATGTTACTTTGTTGTGGGATGTTTAAGCTATAACATGTATATGTCGATGAAGTTACTATTATGTATGGTTTGCACTATTGACTGACTTGAAGAGTAGCTTGGGCCTGTTTGCCCACATCTCTGACTACCGAGTGAACGGGCAATACGAAGGGGAATTATCTTCTTGAGAACTCCATGTAGCTTGTGGTTTTTATGGTTAAGATAGCATCAATAAAATCTGACATTGTGGAAAGACACAAGCGTGTGTGGACCCAGTTCTCTCTAACCTTGAGCTGCTTATGACACCCTGCCACTCTCCGGGTCCTGAATCCACGCTGCCCACATAACACCACACAGCTGGGGGGGCAGAGGAGCAGGAGGGAGGGGACCTGTTAGAGAAAAGGATGCTAGAAGGTGCAGTCACATATCACATAACAATATTTCAGTGAAGGAGGGACCACATCCATGATGGTGGTCACATATTATAACTGAGCTGAAAAACTCCTATCACCTAGCGACGTTGTAACTGTCATGATGTCACAGCACAACACATTACTCACGTGTTTGTGAGTAATCTTACTGCACTGCTGGTCACATAAAAATCTATTATGTACAGTTTATAATACTTGATAATGATAAATGACCATGACTATTTTACTGGTTTGTGTATTTCCTATAGTAAACGTGTTATTATTTTACAGTGTACTCCTCTACTTATTAAAACACAGAAGTTGGCCAGGCTCGGTGGCTCAACCTGTAATCCCAGCACTTTGGGGGGCTGAGGTGAGGGGATTGCCTAAGTCTGCAGGTTCGAGACCCACCCGGGCAACTGCCACTGCTCCCTAGCCTGGGTGACAGAGTGAGACTCTGACTCAAAAAATAATTAAATTAATTAATTTAAAATAAAGGTTTAAGATAGGTTTGTGTAAGTCCACTCTGTGATGTTCATAAAACCACCTAGTGATACCTTTCTCAAATGTTGTTAAATGATACATGACTGTTTGGCCACATTTCATGCTGAGCAGGTTGAAGAGAAGTGACTGTAAGCAGAAAGTAGAGTCTTAAGGATTTCCTGCTATAATGGTGGGACACACAGTGACCAACAGCCTGGCCTGGAGCTGACCAAGAGAAAAACAGTAATCCTTTTGGAGCATGTTTTAGTCCAGGGGTAAAAACAAAATTTTAGATGTTAGGATGGTCTTCCTGGGAATTCAGCAAGGTGGGGGAAATACTGGCTGATCTCTCAGTGGCTTTTCCAAACAGCCCCACAGGTGCAGCAACATGTCAAAGAATATTTTTCTCCCAAACAAGACTTTTTTTAATAAGTAGGAGTCTTTGCAAAGTGATTATGAAACTCCAAAGCTAAACGATAGTGCTACTAAAATAGCTGCATCACTTAAGAAAACAGAGGGGATTTGATGTGGGGAATTAGGTTATGAAAGCCGTGGAGGAGCTGGAAAATCCAACAAGATGTGTTGATGGTGGGTAACCTGGAGAAGAGCAGGTAACAGTGGAAGCAGTTGCTATCCCCAGGGATGGTGAATGGAAAACCCCCCTTGGAAATGCTGCCTAAAGCACGGTAGGTGCTATCAATAGCCCCATTTCACAGATGGGGAGTGTGAGGTACAGAGAGATCAAAGTCACATAGTTACCAAGTATGTAATGAGTTTAAACCCAGGCAATATGATACAGACGCTCTGGGCCACCACACTGTTACTGTATGAAAAAAGGACACACTAGGGGAAATGATAGGAGAATTGAGTGAGAACTGAATTCAGAGTATACATTTTTAAATGCATGTCGTTGAGTGAACCTGCGGTAAGAGAGAGTTCATTCATTCATTGAACAAATACTGCTTGCTCCAAGCCAGACACTGTGAAGAAACAGATTATTTCATAAAATCCAGTGTATCCCCTAAGGAATTTTAATTCAGAAGAGCAATGAGTTAGTGAGTGTACGCCTGCGTTTCATGACAAAGGAGCCTGAGTTAATGAGGGCATGCCTCACTTCTTGACGGAAGCCACAGAAATGAAGGGCGGTACTAAAGTTGACCAAAACCAGAGGTCATATATAAAAAAGACACCTGTGCTCACATGTTCATCACAGCACAATTCACTGCTGCAAAGATGTGGAATCAACCTAAATGCCCATCACCTGACCAGTGGATAATGAAAATGTGATACACACACACACACACACACACACACACACACACACACACAATGGAATACTATTCAGCCATCAATAAGAATGAAATAATGTCTTTGGCAGCAACTTGGATGCAATTGGAGAACATCATCCTAAGGGAACTAACTCAGGAACAAAAAAACCAAACAGTGCATGTTTTCACTTATAAGTGGGAGCTAAAGTGAGGATCTGCAAATACATAGAGGGTGATATAGTGGACACTGGAGACTCAGAGGGACAGGGAGAAGGAGTGGAGAGACAGAAAATTACCTATCACGTGCAATGTGCACAGGTGGGGGTGGTGAGTACACTTAAAGCCCAGACATCTCCGCCATTATACAATGCAACCGTGTAGGCAAAAACTATTTGCACCCTCTAAAACTACTGAAATAAAAACAAAAATAAATAACATTGACCAAAGACCAAATCATGTACCCCTCGGGAGCAATCAGAAAGCCAATGGACATCAACTCCCCTGTATACGAGTGTCCATTCCCATTCTCTTCACCATGATTGTGCAAAAGGTAGTCTTCATTTTTGCCTTTTCTTGTGCGTTATTCCCAAATAAATTGGTTCTGTGTGCCCGTTCTTTCTTCCCATGCTTGCTTTGGAGGGTTTTCCATTATGATATCAGCCTTCTACTTGTGCCACTTTTTCTAGATTTACCTTCTGCTAATTCTGACGGCATCCTAATTTGGAAGAAACTCTTCAGGGTTCCTCACTTCCACTTCCACCTGAGTCTAAAAGTGTTGCCATAGAAGCTTTCATTCCTCTTCTGCCCTTTCTCAGCATTATAATAGTCCCAAAGATCATTTTGGAAAAGACAAACAGGATTGTCTAGTCCTGAAGTAGTTCATAGTCCAGAACAAGAAAACTGAGTGGCAGTCAACCCCCTGACCCATGCTACAAATGTTAAGGACATTAAGCCAGTCACAAAAAGGCAAACTGTGTGATTCCACTTATATGAGGTACATAGAATAGTCTATGGAAAGTAGAATTAGAATGGTGGTAGCCAGGGGCTGGAGGGATGGGAGAATGGGTAGTGGTTGTTTAGTGAGTTTAGAGTTTCAGTTTTACAAGATAAATAAAAGATAGGACGCACAACAATGTGAATATACTTAAGACTACTGAACTGTACAAATGGTTAAGATAGCAAGTTTTGTGTTATGTGTGTTTTGCCATAGTTTTATAAGCAAACTCCTGGGGGGGTTACAGGAGTCAACCTCACATTCTAAAGGCCCTGTGGAACCAGGCAGTTGTCCAAGATGCTCTGGGAAAATTCTAGAGTCTCCTTCAGCCCCAATGTCAGCAGTCCCACTGTCAGGTTTCCAGCCTCAACCCTTTTACTAGGTCTAAGGTGGTACCTTGGAATGGGCTTGAGGAAAGGAATAATGCCTATCTTCAAGAACCTACCCTGGACTACTGAGTCCAAGAGGCTCTAAGACCCCAGGGAGGAGGATCAGGGTTGGAAAAATGCAGCCACCTACTGGGAGCCCTTAAGAAAAGTTGTGCCGGGCTTGGTGTCTCAGTCTGTAATCCCGTGCCTTTGGGAGGCTGAGGTGAGTGAATTGCCTGAGCCCGCGGGTTCGAGACCCGCCTGGGCAACTTGGTGAGACCTCATCTCTACAATAAATCAAAAATTAGCCGGGCGTGGTAGCGCACACCTGTAGTTCCAGCTACTTGGAAGACTGAGGCAGAAGGATTGCCGGAGCCCAGCAGGTGGAGGCTGCGGTGGCCGGGAGTGGCCACTGCACTCTAGTCTCGGCGACAGAGTGAGACTCCAACTCAAAAAAAAATTAAAAAAAAGAAAAGAAAAGTTGTCTTTCTCCATTGCTTAGGCTCTCAGCTGAGTCCTAAAGCCATGACACAAAGTCAGGCTCTTCCTAATCGTTCTCATAGGTTTATTTTTCCAGATTATTTTTTTTAAAAGATGATCTGGCCGGGCGTGGTGGCTCATGTCTGTAATCCCAACACTTTGGGAGGCAGAGGAAAGAGGATGGCCTGAGCCTACAGGTTCAAGACCAGCTTGAGCAACTTGGCGAGATCTCATCTCTACAATAAATGAAAAAAATTAGCTGGGTGTGGCGGTATATGCATGTGGTTCCAGCTACTTGGAAGGCTGAGGTGGAAGGATCGCCTGAGCCCAGCAGGCCGAGACTGCAGTCAATGTGAGCGTGCCAAGGCCTGAGTGACAGTGAGATTCCAACTAAAAAAAAAAAAAAAAATTTATATAAACAGATTAGATAGATAGATTAAAAAATGATCTAGTCAAGTTTTCCTAGGGGGAAAAACTTTTTGGTAATTTTATTTGAGATTGTATTAAGTTTATAGATAAATTTGGGGAGAATTGGCATTCTACTCTTATTACCAATTCTAAAATTTTAAGTTTATTCTCTCTCCGCTTTTTTTAGGTAGAAAGCTAAATCATCTATTAGCAATAATTATTTCTTTCTTTTTAATATTTGTACCTCTTGTCTTATTTCCTTGTCTAATATATTGGCTATTATTATTACTTTGCTTTTTTTCCCCTTTCTTCTGATACCGTTGATATTTGGCTATTATCTATAAAATGATGAATGCTAGTCACTTTGTCTTGTTCTTGAATTTTTTTTTTTTTTTTTGAGTCATAGTCTCACTCTGTCACCCAGGCTAAAATGCAGTGGCAAAATCACAGCTTACTGCAGTTTTGACCTCTTGGGTTCAGGTGATCCTTCTGCCTCAGCCTCTTGAGTAGCTGGGACTACAGGTGCACACCACCACGCCCAGCTAATTTTTAAATTTTTTTGTAGAGACAGGATCTCACTGTGTTGCCTAAGCTGGTCTCAAATTCCTGGGTTGAAGCTATCCTCCCACCTCAGCCTCTCAAAGTGCTGTGATTACAGGTATGAACCGCCACACCTGGCCTTGTTCTTGATTTTAATAATGTATTCAGGGATGAATTTTTAAAATATTTGGAAACAGCCGGGTGTGGAGGCTCATGCCTATAATCCCAGCACTTTGGGAGGCTGAGGTGAGAGGATTGCCTGAGCTAATGGGTTCGAGACCAGCTTGGACAACTTGGTGAGACCTCATCTCCACAATAAATCAAAAAATTAGCTGGGTGTGGTGGCACATGCCTGTAGTTCCAGCTACTTGGAAGGCTGAGATGAAAGGATCCCCTGAGCCCAGCAGGTCAAGGCTGTGGTGGCCATAAGTGTGCTATTGCACTTAAGCGTGGGCGACAGGGTGAGACTCCAACTCAAAAAAAAAAAGAAAAAAAAGTGAAAACTAGACAAGGACCTTGACCAGTCAGTATGGAGACACCAAACAGAATAGATACCAGATACTAACAGACACAGTAGGCACAGCTAAATCAATGTGCAATTATGGATACAAAGCAAGCCCTGAATGTTTTTTTATCAAGCATGATGTCGTTTGCTAATTTGTAATAAATTTAAGATAATATTTTAATTCTCATTTTACTAGGAATTTTTCTCTCAGGATAAAGTCAAAAGTCTTTACAACTTGAATTTAACCTATCTTTCCCACCTGATATTTCTCAGCATGGCTCAGCATGCCACTGCCCACTCATGCAACTGTCTTGCATTGAAGGGTCGGGTCAAGGGAAACCAGGGCTTCAGGATCTGATCCCTGTAGTGCCCACTCCCTTCTCATGGCCGGCCCTTTATCTGGGAAATCCTTCCAGCTAATCAGTTGGAAAAGCACCCAGGTATCAGGAGTTGGTCCAGTCTATATCCTCTCTGAAGTCTTCCTTGACTATCTCCTGCTTTCTATGCACCTCCAGTCAAGAAAGAGCTGGTTCCACTGGGCACAGTGGCTCACATCTCAATTCCAGCACTTTGGGAGGCTGAGTGGGGATGACTGCTTGAACCCAGGAGTTTAAGACCAGCCTGGTCAACATAGTGAAACCTCGAGGGAGGGAGGGAGGAAGGAAAGGGAGTAAGGGAGGGAGAAAGAAAGAAAAGGGAGGGAGGGAGGAAGAGAGAGAAGGAAGGAGAGAGAGAGAGAGAGAGAGAGGAAGGAAGAAAGGAAGGAAGGAAAAGGAAAGGAAAGGAGAGAGAGAGAGAGAGAGAGAGCCAGTCCCCTTGCCCTTTGTGTGCCCCAGTGTATACTGGACACACTTCTAGTATGGTGTTTTCCACATTATATTTGTATTTATTTCCATTTTTCTTCATTTGTGGATGAGCTCCACTATCAACACCAAGCACAGAGTTTGATGCTTGATTAACACTCAACTAACATTTGAATAAATGAATTAATGAATGAATAAAAATCAGCGAATCTCACTCTGAGCATGAAGATTTATTATGTACAACTAATTTTTTAAAAAATGTTACGTGGATACACTCTCATTCCCCTTAACTTATGAAGCCATGGTAAAGAACAGAGCAAATGTCACTGTTCTGATTATCTATTGTTGCAGAATTACCCAGCACTAAGGGGTGTAAACAACAATGATCATTCATTATTATTATCTCTCTCTGTTCTCGGGTTTGGCAGGGCCCAGCTGGGAGGTTTTAACTCGGGTTTCTCTTATAAAAACAGACAGGCAATGGCTGGTCTTGCAGTCCTCTGAAGGCAACCTCACTCACATATGGGATGGCCACCGATGGTGGCTGGGGCTAGAATCTCAGCTGGGGCTGTGGGCCACACCACATGTGACCTCTTTCTGTGCTCTGGGCTTCTTCACACATGGTGGCTAGGGTTTAAGAGCAAGAGTACTAAGAGAGAACCAGAGGAAACAGTTCACCCTTTAGGATCTGGCTTCAGAAACAGTGGTTCGCTGGTGTTTATCAACCAGCTGTGTGTGTGTGTGTGTGTGTGTGTGTGTGTGTGTGTGTGTGTGTGTGTGTGTGTGATTTGTAGCATTTGCCAACTTTCATGATATTAATAATCCCTGGTGAATGGGTTCCAGCACCTGCCACACAACAGTCACATCACATCACTTTCCCTGCGTGCCACTGGTTGAAGCAACTAAAGGTCACCTTGGTTCAAGGGGTGTGGATGACTGCCTCTTGATGGTGGATTGGCAAGGCTGCAGTGTCAGAAAAGCGTATAGATGGGAGATATTAAAGTCGTATTTGGAAAATCCAACCTGCCACAACCATCATGAACAAAGATCCAAAGGAATGCACACAGAAAAATGTGACGTAGAGAAAGTCCCCAGGAATAGGCGAGGTGAGGAAAATCCTCCCTTCACCGGAAGAAGAAAATGGGAGGGGAAGGTAAGGATGAAATCTCTTCTGGGATAAAAAGTGTGGTGGGCAGGAGCAAAAGAATAGACATCACAGACATATAGAGAGAAAACCTGAAGGTAGAGATGTTTTCTCCTGCTTTTGGAACTCTAGGAGGAAAACATTCAATCATTCATTCAATAACTCTGTTGATTATGTTCTAAGGCAGACACTGTTCTAAGTGCTGGGAATGAAACTTAACAAAACAGAAATCCCTGATGTATTAGTTTGCTAGTATTGCCCTAGCAAAGTGCCATAGACTGGGTGGCTTAAACAACAGCAATTAATTCTCACAGTTCTGGAGGCTGGAAGACTGAGATCAAGGTGTCAACAGGATTGGTTTCTTATGAGGCCTCTCTCCAAGGCTCACAGATGGCCATCTTCCCTATCTTCATCTAGACTTCATTCAGTGTATGTCTGAGTTCTAACTTCCTCTTATAAGGACAACAGGATTAAGGGTCACCTTAAAGACCTCATTTTAACTCTATTACCTCTTTAAAGGCCCTAACTCCAAATACAGTTACATTCTGAGGTACTGGGGGGTAGGGCTCCAGCATGTAAATTTTGGGAGGAACAACTCAGCCCGTAACACCTGCCTTCATGGAGGTTATATCCTAGCACCTCACCTGGGACCCTTTTACCAACATCAAATGGCTGAGGCACCATGGAAACGGGGGAATGGCACACCCAGAGGAAAGCTTCCAGAAATGACCTGGTCCTCAAGGCGGGACGGACTCTCTGCAATAGGTCTTGCTCCTGTCACTGGTCTCCAGCTGGGACACAGTGTCACATAGCATTTCCCTCACCCTCTCCTGCTTTTTTCGCTCCCAAGACATCCTCCCGCAGGTTCTGCTGCTAGAGAACCCTATGTCTGTAAGACAGTCACCTTGTATTACATCAAGAGGCATGTGACAGCTGGCTGACCCACACTTCATGGTGTTAAATTAACTGCTGGATATAGCTGATAGCCTGATCCCTCCACCATACAATGATGTATTTCATTTAGAGATACTACATAATCTATGTGGTGATATTTTGAGACAATATAAATGTCTAGTTTCCCATCAGCCATTTATCTAGTGCTTTCAAAACCAATGGATCAACTTGCCAAACCAGTCATTTCATTAGGGATGTGAAATGGTGGTTTCTTTCTGATTCTATTATGCTCTTCATATGTCAGTCAGTGTTCTTCTGCAAAGCTTACACATATCATCTGAGGCTATTTGGTCTCATGCTCTGCAGTTTCCAAGGGAAAGGCAGGATACATTATTCATTCTTTAACTTTTCCTTTAATTTTCAAAGTTGACTTAGCCTTAATCATCACCTTAAATAGTGACAAATGTTTCTCTCTCTCTCTCTTTAGTATCATGGTGGACTCAGACTTTTTTAAAAAAGCGATTCCATGAGTTTCAAGCAACTACAAACAATATTCTTTTTGGTGCTTAAATTCTCACCATTTTGTCAGTGGGAACCCATTCAAACTGACTCCTACGTTCTTTTGATGTGACACAAAAATTTTCTTGCTTTCTAGAAAGGTATGTCCCAGGTTCACTCTATACTTTCCATACCTTATGCCTAGAACCAGTCATTTATCAGTGAGGACCTGGCTCCTCTTACTATAGAATAGAATGAGAGACTGAGATCTATGCACAAGAGACAGTCATTGCTACTGGGATATTGTTGCTCCCAGACCATTTCAATAAACAGGGCTACCATGCATATTTTTTAAAATCATGAGTCCATTTTGATATGTTATTTATTCATTTATTTTAGGAGCAGCATCTCACTCTGTCACCCAGGTCAGGGTACAGCAATGTAGTCACTCACTGTAGCCTCAAACTCCTGAACTTAAGCAATCTTCCCACTCTAGCCTCCCAAATAGCTGGGACTACAGGCAGGTGCCACTGTGCCTGGCCAATTTTTTTTTTCTTTCTTTTAGAGAAGAAGTCTTGCTTTGTTGCCCAGGCTGGCCTCAAACTTCTGGCCTCAAGTGATCCTTCTGTCTCAGCCTCCTGATTACAGACGCAGAAAAGAAAAACATTAGAAAATAGAGCAAAGATGGTGACTTGTGTCTGTAATCCCAGTTCATTGATGTTGAGCATCAATTTATTTTTTGTACTCTATTCATATTCAGCAATGCTATTCTTATTTGCTATTTTCCCCAGAGGCTGTATGGTTTACCTGAACTACCAAACATTTTAAAAATTGTGAATCGTTGTGGATTCCAAGGTTCACAAAAGAATGCTTCACCAACCCATCTAAATCAATGCCATCTCAACTTTGAATTTCTTTCAATACATCATCCCTTTCCAGGCATTGAGGCCAGGTACCTGAGACTAGTTCTTGATTTTCTCCATCTTCATGCCATGCAACCATCGATGAGTCTTTTTTTATTAGAAGGTAGAATTTATTAAGACAGAAAGTCTCTCAGAGCAAGAGGGGACCTGAAAGAGGATGCCCGAGTCTTTTTAAAAAATATCTCTTGTTGCTATCTATTCTTCTCTGACACTCTAGTTATAACGCTAATTTTGACTCGGACTATCTGATGTTTACATTGTTAAAGCAACCTTCTGCTTTAGAGAGGTATGGGCTCTGAGTGAAACTGTATTGGTTCAAATTTGGACCCTACTTCTGAGTAGGCTTAGGCAAGTTTTTGAAATTCTCTATGTACTTCCTTCCTCATATGTAAAATGGAGATAATAATAATGTAACCAAGTATCTCAGCCTTAAAATGTATTTTAAAGTTTTTTGCTGGGCCCGGTGGCTCAGTCTGAAATCCCTTGCCTTTGGGAGGCTGAGGTGAGTGGATTGCCTGAGCCTGCGGGTTCGGGACCCACCTGGGCAGCGAGACCTCATCTCTACAATAAATCAAAAAATCAGCCGGGCATGGTAGCACATGCCTGTAATCCCAGCTACTTGGAAGGCTGAGGCAGAAGGATCGCCGGAGCCCAGCAGGTCAAGGCTGCGGTGGCCGGGAGCAGCCACTGCACTCCAGTCTGGGCGACAGAGTGAGACTCCAACTCAAAAAAAAAAAAAAAAGGTTTTTTTATTTCTCTCTCTTGTTCTAAAACCTTGAAAGATATTTTAGGGAAAAGCAGGGGGCACATAACACCAATAAGGGTACCTGATCTCAAATCAGGTGAAGTAGGGACCAAAGGGAGACCCAAACTTTACCTGTACAATGACCACTTGTATGCCTAATCCTGATTTGTACCCCACATCTTTAAAATTATTTTAAAAAGAAAGATGTTTTAAAAGCGTCTTTTCTCCCTTTATCTACAAGACCTTTGCACCATGTATGCTTATCTGATCATATACTTGCTTAGAAAACTCAGGAGCAGCTGGGCTCGGTGGCTCAGCCTGTAATCCCGTGCCTTTGGGAGGCTGAGGTGAGTGGATTGCCTGAGCCTGAGGGTTCGAGACCCGCCTGGGCAGGCGAGACCTCATTTCTACAATAAATCAAAAAATTAGCCGGGTGTGGTAGCGTGTGCCTGTAATTCCAGCTACTCGGAAGGCTGAGGTGGAAGGATCGCAGGAGCCCAGTAGGTCGAGGCTGCCATGGCCAGGAGCGGCCACTGCACTCCAGTCTGGGTGACAGAGTGAGACTCCAACTCAAAAAAAAAAGAAAGAAAGAAAGAAAGAAAAATCAGGAGCTCATCTTAGAAAACTCAGGGGTTAATCTTAAAACAACCTGACCGCAGGACCCACCCACTTGGAGGATTCAGGAGATGGTTGATCCATAATCTGACAGCAGCAGAAATAACACCAACCAGAGCTTTGAGAGGACCACAATCCAAAATAAGCCATCAAGACACACCCTGTACCACTTTCACATGTTTCCCCATATCTAGTTTCCCTTTTTAAAACCCTTGTACTCAGCTTAAAAATCTGAAATGGTTTCTTTGAGGCATGGGCCTAGCCATATCCTCATCTGCCAGCTTGTGGAATAAAATCACCTTCTTTTACTATGTCTCTTCTTTTTTTTTTTGGTGTACAAGTGATGAGCAGCTGAGCTTGTATTTATTACAATACTACCTAATTTATTAATTTGTTGTCAATATTAAATGAATTAATATATGTAAAAGTACTTAAGACAGTGACTGGGTACATGGGTAATAATCAATCAAGGCTAGATATAACTTATTTACTTACTTTTACTTTGAGCCTTTGACTAGTTCAACCTTCTTTTTTTTCCAGGTCAGCATTCTTAAGTTCCATATGTCACTCTCTTGGTTATAAACCTCCATATAAGTTTTCCACTGGGCAATAGTTCACTAGGTTGTTTGGATAACATATCCTATTAGAAGAACTGGACATCTCAGAGATACCCAGGCAAGGAGGACCCATGAGACCAAGACCTGAACAAAGAATAAAGTCAGTAGAGGTAAGCCTAACATTTGAAGATTCTTCTCCCTCAAATCATTTGTTGATGCCTGAAGGGAAAGCAATGAATGAAAGACTGAGATGTTTGAACACAAATTTCAGCAATGTAAAGGGGGTCTATGGGATAAAATTTCAGTTAAGGGCCCATCAAGGATGAGAGGTTCTGGAAAAAAATCACAAGCTTTTGTTTGAAGTAAGAGTTGACTGAAAAAGTATATCTCACAGGAAGTAAAGGTCAGTTTATAATTATCTCAATTCCTGATGGGATTAAAGTAATCAGTTTCTAAAAATAAATACTTCTGGAAGAGGATAACATCCTGCAGAGCCTCAGAATATTGGCATTCAATCAAAGCAACAAGACATATATGAAAACAAATTTTGACAGAAAACCAAGAGGGAAAAACAGACAATCGAAACGTATTCATAGACCATCCATATCTTGAATAATAAGACAGGCTTTAAATTAACTACAATTTTTGGGCCAGGCATGGTGGCTCACGCTTATAATCCCAGCACTTTGGGAGGCCAAGGTGAGAGGATTGCCTGAGCCCACAGATTCAAGACCAGCCTGGGCAACTTGGTAAGACCTCATCTCACAGTAAATAAATAAATAAATAAATAGCCGGACATGGTGGTGCATACCTGTAGTTCCAGCTACCTGGAAGGCTGAGGTGGAAGGATTACCTGAACCCAGCAGGTCGAGGCTGCAATGGCTATGAGTGTGCCACTGCACTCCAGCCTGGGTGACAGAGTGAGACTCTAACTCAAAATAAATAAATAAATAAAAATAAAATAACTACAATTTTCATGGAATTAAAAATCAAGATGGATAAATTTTGTATCAAAAATCTGAAAACTGTATAAAATAACAATAACTATCCTAGATTATAATAAAATTTATAAATAAAATTAAATATTAAATTAATATATTAAGCGGAAGATTAGACTCAGTTGAAGAAAAAATAGTAAACTGGAGTAGGACAGTAGAAATAACACAGACCAAAGCACAGAGACAAAAGAATGAAAAATGTAGAAAAGAACATAAGAAATATAAGTGAAGCCGGGCTCAGTGGCTCAGCCTGTAATCCCGTGCCTTGGGAGGCTGAGGTGAGTGAATTGCCTGAACCCGCGGGTTTGGAACCCGCCTGGGCAACTTGGTGAGACCCCATCTCTACAATAAATAAAAAAATGAGCCGGGCGTGGTAGCGCGCACCTGCAGTTCCAGCTACTTGGAAGGCTGAGGTGGAAGGATTGCCGGAGCCCAGCAGGTAGAGGATGCGGTGGCCAGAAGCGGCCACAGCACTCTAGTCTGAGCGACAGAGTGAGACTCCAACTCAAAAAAAAAAAAAAGAAATATAAATGAAAATGTTTAACACAAGTATTGAAATCCCATAAGTGAAAGAGAAGAAATCGAGATAACATATTTCAAGAAAAATGGCCAAGAAATTGCCAACATTGATGAAAGTGCCAACATTGTGATGAAGATACACAAAAGCAAGAAATGTTTCAGATCCCAAGCACAACAAATACAAAGTAAAGTCCGTCTAAGTCACATCAAAATAAAGCTACTAAAGACCAAAGGCAAACACTTAACAGCAGCTAGATTTTAAAAAGCATACTGCCTTCAAAAAAACAACAATTAGATTGATGCCACATTCTCAACAGAAACAATGGAAGCCAGAATAACTGAAAGAAAATAACAGCTAGCCTAGAATTCTCTAACCTGAAGGCTGAGGCAGAAGGATCGCCTAAGCCCAGCAGGTCGAGGCTGAAGTGGCAATGAGCGTGCCACTGCACTCCAGCCTGGGTGACAGAGTGAGACTCCAACTCAAAAAAAAAAAAAAAATTCTCTAACTAGTAGACATATGCTTCAAAAATGAAGGCAAGTAGGATTATAAAGGATAATATGTCTGAATAAGAAAACAAAGGCATTGCTGTTTGAATTTCAGTGTTGTGCAATACCAAATTATATTTTCTTCCTTTCTATTGAAAACTTAGAGCCAACATTATAATAGTACAAATTCATCAGAGACAAATGTTTATTTCATCCTCAGTTGCTTACAGAGATTAAAATTTGTTTCTTATCAATGTTTTAAAATTCCATTATTATGAAATTCTCAATACTATAAAGAACAGGAAAATGAAAGAAACATTTGTTTACACAGCAGTGGAAACACACTAAGAAAACCATTCTACCAACAAAATCTGTTAACTGATATCCAAAAAATGAAGGCAAAGTAAAATTATCTTCAACAAACAAATACTGAGGGAATTCATCACAAGATCCATAGTAAAGAGGATGATTTTTTTGGATAGAAGGAAAATGATCTCAAGCAGAAGCATAGAGATGCAGGAAGAATTGAAGAGCATCCAAAAGGGTAAAAGGGTAAAAATATGGGTGATTACAAATGAATATTAACAAATCAGCAGTTAGCAAAACTTTTTGGAGTCTTAAATATATGTAGACTTAAAATTTATGACAACAAGATGAAAAAGATAGGACAGGTATAAATGAGTTAAAATCTAAGGTTCTAACTACCAGAGAAAAGGTAAGATAAAAGTATATATGAGATTTTAACAGCTCAAGAATGTCAGTTGTAATCTCTAGGATAGTCTCTAAAGTAATATATAACTAATGAAACAATAGAGGAACACGAAATAATAAAATGATTTAATTAATCTGAAAGAAAGAAGGAAAAGTAACATTCAACAAGTAGGACTAGAAAAAATGGTAAGAAAACAATCAAATTTAATACAGATCAGGAATTATAATAAGTGTAACTATCAAAAAATATTCTAATTAAATGACAAATTATATCAGAGTTACAAGAAATGCACTTTAAATATAAGGACACAGGTTTGTTGTCATAAAAAGAAGGAAAAGTTATACCACGCAAACACTAAAGAAAGCTACATGCTTATTCTAATATCAAAGTAGAACATAAAGAGATATTACTGAAGATAAAGAGTGGACATTTTATAAAGATGTAAGTATCAATAAGCCAAGAAAATATAATAATTGCAGACATGCTTGCAACTAATAACATAGCCTCAAAGTATATAAAGCAAAAACTGACTGAACCAGAAGGAGAAGTCGATTTCTGAATACATCTCTCACAGTAACTGATAGAACAAGCAGAAGGAAAAATCTATAAGAATATAGAAGATTTGAACTACATAATTAAAAATATAAACTAATTCATAGACATAGAATACTGCATCAAACAACTAAAGAATACCAAATATTTTCAAGTGGACATGGAACATTTACCAAAATTGAATATATGCAGGGCCATAAAGCAAGTCTTAACAAATTGAAGTGATTGAAATCAGAGTATACAAACCATATATTCTGTGAAGATAATAGCAAAATTGAGCTAGAAATAACAAAAAGGCAGTGGAAAATTCCCATATATTTGAAAATTAGGCAATATACTTGTAAATAGCCAATGGATCAAAGAATAAATGACAATGGATATCACAAAATATTTTAATTGAATGGTAAATAAAATGCGACATACAAAAACATGTGAGGTCAGGTAAGTGTACTCAGAGGGAAACTGATAAGTCTTAAGCACATATATTAGAAAAGAAAAATGGTTTTAAAAAAATCAGTGATCGGGGATTTCCAGAATGGCTAAGTAAGGGACAGGATAGGCTTGGAGCTTATTTTTATTTTACCTGACTTAAAACTTATTCTGTGCAAATATCCCTATCCTCAGGGCACTTATCAAAAGACAAAATCAGTAGTAATAGTTTAATATCATAACTGCCTGAGGTGGAATTACCAGGGGGGCTAACCAGAAGAAGACTAATAACTTAGAAGGAGAAACTAGAGAATAAAATGGAGACTTTGAAAAGTTCTGATATTGTCCTGTGAATTTAGAAGGTCATGTGCATGTGACTGTGTGCATGCCCAGAAAAACCTGAGAAGGTTATAATCTCTCACTTGAGGATCCACACAAGAAAAAAGTGAAAGCTAAGGCAGAATTGTTAAACTGCCTACATGAGCATTAAAAGTAAGCCATTCACACACACACACACACACACACACACACACACACTCAGAGTCCAGCAAAGGAGGAAGACATATCAGTCCAAGAAGATTATCAGTTCAAGAGGATCTCTGTTCAGTCATTAGCTGATCGGTTAGCTGATAAGCAGACTTTAGTGGCCACACATGACAAAAAATACAGACTTTACAGAATTAGTGAAGGAAAGTCACCAAACAAATAACAATAACAAACATGAACAAAACGGTGGAGTGGGAATCTCATTTCCAGAGTTACTATATTATATTATTTAAAATTATATAATTTTAAATAAAAACTTTTGTGATCTGCAAAGAAGCAGGAAAGAAAGGGTCATTCACAGGGGGAACAAGCAGTCAGTAGAAACGGTTATTTTTCTGAGTAATTCTCTTCTTGGTTAGATACTGTTCCCGAAGAAAAGCAGACACTGGGCTTACTAGACTGATTTTAAATCAGCTATTATAAATTTGGTCAAAGTGAGGCAGGACAGCTAGCATAGCTT
This sequence comes from Carlito syrichta, assembly GCF_000164805.1. Lineage (NCBI taxonomy): Eukaryota > Metazoa > Chordata > Mammalia > Primates > Tarsiidae > Carlito > Carlito syrichta. The sequence goes on from NW_007252938.1 coordinate 1,167,374, forward strand.
AGTGAATTTCTTTCAGGCAGGCTTAGAAAATTAGGAAACCAGATGGCCAGGCATCTGGGCACCCTCTTATTGGGATATAACTCTTTTTAATAACTACACACTGACTGAAACCCAGGCCCAACCTTGGAATATGGGGCAGCTGGCTACAAAGACCAAAAACAGGAAAGTAGGGAGTTACCAGAGACACTGAGGCACAGTGCTCTAAAAGAAACTTATTTAAATGGCAACTTTTCCTATTATCTCAAAAATTCTCTGGGACACAAGCAAACTTAGGAGTAAAGCAATAAGATTTGAAATTTGTGATCAAAGCTTAGCTTAGAAATAGGTTACTTAATTATCATTTTTAATAACATATATCAAGAGCAAGTGTGTGCCATCTCCTGTAAATACACCCATCTACTTTCTTGAACGTATCTTTTTCTTTTTCTCTCTCTCTCTAATAAGTTGTACAATAAAACGCTCTCTGCAACTTACTCTGGAATTCTTTTCTATGTCAGGATCAAACAACCCACAGAGCAACTACACCCCACACCACCTAGCATCAAAAGAACTAAAAAAGAAAATCCTAAAGAATTAAAATAAAATGTAATAACTATGTGTCACCAAATAGAGAATGTTAATAAAGAGATGAAAATTATATATATTTAAAAAGGAACAAAACACAAATTTTAGAGACAGTGGAAATTTCTGGATAAATTCTGGATGGACTATAGGTCTATTGATGGATGGATAAAGAAATTGTGGTATGTATATGCATATTATATTCACACACACATCTAAATAAATATTATTCAATCATAGGAAGTATATTCTGCCATTTACCATGACATGGATGAACCTGAAAGACATTATATTAAGAGAAATAAGCTAGACATCAAGAAAAATACTATATAATCTTACATGTGGAATTAAAAAAAGAGTCAAATACATAGAAGCAGAATAAAACGGTTACTAGAGTGGGGAAGGGGCAGGAAGAAAATGGGGAAAGATAGGTCAAAGGATACAAAGTTGCATATATGTAGGATAAATAATTCTAGAGATCTAATAATATACAGCATGAGGGCTCCAGTTAATTTTATTCAGGATTTTTGCTGAGAGCAGATTTTGGGTGGTCTTGCTTCGTGCATGGATATGTTAGTTTGCTTGACCATTTAAACATTTTACTATGTAAAAAATTCTGGAGTTGAAGAAAAATCAAAGAAAGTTTCAATAGCAGTTTTAACTGACAGAAGAAAGAATTTATGAGACACTGAGGCACAGTGCCTCATAAACAGGTCAATTGAGATGCTCCAGCCTGAGCAACAGAAAGAAAAAGGAATAAAGTAAAATGAATAGAGCCACAAAGACCATCAAGCTACTAATATACACATAATAAATGAGTTCTAGGAGAAGAGAAGAGAGAGAAAGGGGAAGAGAATATTTGAAGCAATTATAACCAAAGTGCCTCAAAGTTGATGAAAAAACATCAAATCTGCATATACAAAAAACTCCAAGTCGATAAACTCGAAGAGATTCACACCAAAGACATTATAGTCCAGCTGTGAAAAGACAAAGAGAGAGTTCTGAAAACTGCAAAAGAAGTAATTCATTCCCTACAAAGCCCCCCCTGAAACAGGATTTCCCAGAAGCCCACTCCTGGAAACAAGCCAGGCAGATTCTGAGGTAACAATACTTTGTGAGTCATCAACAGGGCCACTCTATTGGTGGCGTCAAAGATGGCAGATGGTGAACTCTTTTGAACCTTTCAGGTACGCTCTCCTTTCCTTAAAATCTCTCCTTTGAGGCCCTGTCTTAGCCCTCTCCAACCTGTGAGTCAGGACTGAGACAATACAGCAGGTCATTATTGTAAGTAGTGTTGGGGTGATCTTGCAAGGACGCATCACTAGGAATGTGATATGACAATGACTGCCTGCCCTCTGAGGGCTACAGAACTTGCCCAGTTAGGAAACAGATAAGCAGTAAGTAACTCGGCTTTACACCGTATAGTATTTATTCTCAGCATAAGGTAATACATATTTCTTAAAAAATAAGTTCCTGGTCTTAAAGAATAAATATGAAGACTAGGGATGTTTCTTTAATTCATGTTTCAATATCTACATAGATACACATGTACAGTTTTAGATTGTACTTTACATCTAAATACGCATATTGGTATGGTACCTATTTTGTCTCTTTCTCAAAGATAATTTAGTAGTAACTTAAGAATAATTTGGAGATTAATTTTTTCCCCAACATTCTAACCCAGGAGACTGCCATTCATTCAGCTGATATTTTTTGAGCTAGACATTGTGCCCGATCCTGGACATAAGAGATGGGAAACATGGTGTTGCTAGTGGGACAGGAGGGGTATATACTCAATCTGAACTTGGCGAGAAAACATCAGGAGAGACGGCCTGGAGGAAGTGACTCCTTATCTGAGTCTTGAAGGATTCACTACTTGAACTGAAGTGAGATTAGGTGAGGTTATCCAGGGAGAGATACCAGAATAGTATGGAAGCGAGGGAGAACATAGCGTGATTCCAGATAAAGAACTATAATATGACAAGCTGGAGTGATTGGTGCAATCACTGCTTGACCTCATGGGCTCAATCTATTCTCCCTCCTCAGCCTCCCAAGTAGGTAGGACTACAGGCATGCGCCGCCACATCTAGCTCATTTCTTTTTATTTTATAATTTTCTTTTGTAGAGACCAAATCTTACTTTGTTGCCCAGGCTGGTCTTGAACTCCTGGCCTCAAACAATCCTCTCAAAATGTTAGGATTGCAGGCATGAGCCACAGCACTCAGCCTCCGCCAACATTTTAATCAATTTCCTCCTCTATGCACAGCTTTATATTACATGATTGGCTACAGAGACGGCAGAAAGGCATAATTTCAATCAAGTGTGACAAGTAACAATGGGAGTATGTAGAGACAGTTAATATCAGGGAGATGGCGAAGAACCTTTGTCTGGAGGGCAAGAGATGCACAGGGATTAAAGTCCATCACAGGAGGAAGGGTAATCTCAGTTGAGAACACGGCATGTGCTTCGGCATAGAGGCAGGAACTGGTAGGCAGGATCCTGAGACCTGTATGTAGTTCGTTATTGCTAAACATTAGATTTGGAGCTGGGTGAGCACAGAGAGAGACAAGCAGGAGTTGTGTTGCACAGTCTTGCGGGCATTTGGCTTTGATCTTTAGGTCATGGGTCTTCGAAGGTTTATAAGTAGGTGTGATATGATGGAAGAGTGTTTTTTGGAAACACCCCTAGGGCTACAGTGTAGGGAGGCAGATGGAAAGGTAAGATCAGTTCCAGAGATACCAGTGAGGCTGTTAGTGGCCTGAACTGGCTGGCCATGGTCAAGGAGATGAAGCAGGAGTGTAGTTTCAGTAAATGTTAAGGATATTTACTAGCAGGACTTGGTGGTTGAGGAATATCTGATTGGATAGTTCAAAGAAGAGAAAGAGGTCAAGAATGTGCTCCAGGTGTCTGTTTGTGTGACTGGGTGGATGGGGAGGCTACCAGGTGCTCGCAGCATAGGCATTGTCTCTTCTTATGCGCACATTTGTGCGTCGTTTCTTCTCCTCCACTCCCTGCTCCCAAGTTAGAAACAGAAAAACATGGGGAAGTTCCAGAAATCTCCCTTAGGGTCTCACATGGCTCCACGATGTTGTGCTTGGTGAGGTCCCCTGAGAGGGCAGACACTGGCAGCTTCCTCCAGAAAGCACAAAATGGAAACAAATGCCCTTACCAGGGTCATGCACCCTTTGTTTGGCTACAGGAAGGTCTTCCCTGCACTCTGACCATTTTCCCATATCCAGTCCTTTTTCTTATCCCTTGAGACACATTTGTAGTTACTGGAATTTCTGTGAATAGTTCTGACATCTTCGTTAGATGGCAATGTTTGAGGCCTTTCTTCTGTCTCCCTTTCTCCCTCTCTCTTTGACTCCCTCCTTCCCTCCCTCCCTCCCTCTCTCCCTTTCTTCCTTCCTTTCTTCCTTTCCTCCCCAACCCTCCCTCTCTTTCCTTAGCTTTTATTTTATTCTGAAATATACTATATTAACTGGGGTACATAAAATATCCATGCACAACTTAGCACGTGTTTATGACACGCATGGAATCAACACCAAAGCAAAGACATAGAATCCTGCGAGCACCACAGAAGCTCCCCTCAAGTACTCACCTAACCACAACCCTTAGTTCCACCTCTTCACCTCTAAGACTCCACACCAGTAACTACTATCCTGACCATGGGACTTACTTCCTTGCTTGTCTTTTGGTGTTATCACTGAAGCATGTTCTCAAACTATAAAGTTTTATATTGCGTGCTTAGAATTTTATTCTTTGAAATTCCTTGATCCTGCTTCTTCCTTCCTTCCTTCCTTCCTCCCTTCCTCCCTCCCTTCTTCCCTCCCTCATTTTCTCTTTCTCTCTGTCTCTCTCTCTTTCTTTCTTTCTTTCTCTCTCTCTCTCTCTTTCTTCACTGTGTTTATAAGACTCATCCATGCTATTGTAGGCAGCTGTGCTGACCATTGTGTGGTTACACCACCACTTTTTATTCCACTCTATTGTGATGGTCATTGGATTGTTGCCAGTGCTGAGTTTTTATGAACAAATCTCCTTGCGTAGGTTAGGACATGTATACGAGCTCACAATTCACAAGTCTCCTCAGGGTTTACATCTGGGACTGGAGCTGCTGGTTCATTAGGTGTCTTCACAATTCTTCCTCAATATTGTGTGAGTCCCCTTGTTCCACATCCCCACCAACATTTGCCATTGTCTCTCACCTTTTTGTTTTAAAATTCTGTTCTCAAAATAGACTCTTCTGCTAAAATAAACTCCCCTAGGCCAGTGGGCCTTGCACTCTGTGTCCCAGGTGGCTTGGAAGAGAGGACATTTCCAGGTGAAGCACCCTGTGTTGGGCATGACTAGAAGGATATGAGTAGTTCCCAAGGTAGAATGCCGAAACCTTAAATTAATCCTGAGTAGCTGAACAAAAGTAAGCTCTTTTGGGATTGTGGTTGTATTTGTGACACACCTCTTAAATCATCATGTTACACTTGTGTGCTCTGATCCCCTAATTTAGAGCCACTGTCCTTGTTTTTAGCAGCCTTAAGCTTCAATGACCACCTCTTCAGCCAAAGCCATGAACACCAGCATGTTTCTTTACTAAAGCTTGTCCCTCACAAACATCACCACAGCGACAAAGAGAGCAGGCTTTACATTTTCCCAAATCAAATAGTATAGACCCAAGGGCTGTCCCCTGGCATGTGATATTCACGGACATGTTCTCTCTGGTGCCCCCATAGGGTTTGACCTGAACTTGGCCAACAGGCCCATCCTCCATCATGGCCACGCCACCATCCTGGCTGACTAGGAAGAAGTTTCCCTTCAAGGTGAGAAAATGGATGGCATTTGGATGCTTCCAATCACTGGAAGTATCCTCTCCCAGTATTCGCCAGAAGAAACTAATCCACAAGTTGCAGGAAGAAAAGGCTTTTCGGGAAGAGATGAAAATCTTCCGTGAGGAAATAAAATACTTCAGGGAAGAGATGTGGAGTTTCCGAATCAAGATGCATATTTTCCGGGACCAGATCCTGGGTTTATGGGAAGAGGAGAGACCTCTATGGGAAGAGGAAAAAATCCTCTGGAAAGAGGAAAAAGCCTTCTGGGACTTGGAAAAATCTTTCCAGGAATTACAGAAAACTTTTTGGAAAAAATACCATACCTTCTGGAAGAAGGATAAGGCCTTCTGGAAAGAGGATAATGCCTTACGGGAAAGAAACCAGAAACTTCTTCAGGAGGACAAGGCCCTGTGGGAGGAAGAAAAGGCCGTGTGGCTAGAGGAAAAAGCCCTCCTTGAGGAGGAGAAGGCTCTGTGGGAGGATAAGAAGTCCCTCTGGGAGGAAGAGTATGCCCTCTGGGAGGAAGTGAAAGCATTCTGGGTAGAAGATGATGACTGGATTGCTGAGGAACTGATGTTCGAAGACAGGGTCTACGACGCCCACGCCGATGGAGGGCAGACATCGCTAGGCTTCTCCCGAGGCCAGGCATAGCCGAACTTGGGAGATGCAGGGCTGTGTGGTCCAGACTCCTCAGGGTTGGTATTCAAGTCCAGGGTGATCCCATGTGCTGGAGAAAATTCACACTCATTTGTCTCCTTGCTTTGAAAGATCTAATAAATCCTGACAAGGGGTTTGGAAAACCAACTTTTTCAAGGACGGTCAGCTGCATTTGTTCCCCCAGGTTCTGTGATTGTCCAGTCATATTACCACTGCCATTGTGTATTGCTGGCCCTAGAGGTCAGTCGCAGGCAGTTCCCAACGACTCTGGCCTGTGTGGGATCCCAGCTTGGGGGATGCTGCAGCTCTCTTCAGAAAAGTCAGAAAAGAGAGACTCAGGCAATGCCAGCTAGACACACACAGGGATAAAGAGGGGCTGAGACAACTCTGCCTCTGCCATGCGCAGGTGATCACTTCTTTTTCACTCTGGGCAGCTTTAGAGGCCTGGAGTGAGCTGACAGCTTTCCAGAAAAGGCCACTGTGCTGTTAACAATTCATTTCTGCTGGGTCCTCACGTAGGTCACTTGGAACACACTGGCAGGATCACTTCACAATCCACTCCCTGGTGCTTCCAAGTTCCACCAAACATCTCAACTGCCCAGATTCAGGCAGCATGTGAATGGGGATCTGGCATCAGACTGAGGCTCAAGGGTGTAGACAAAAATATTGTCCCTGAGGATGGAGTTGAGTGGACCCATGGGATGATCTGGGAGATATAAGAGAGTTCTCCCTGCCCCTGCCCCATGGATTCCTACTCACATGGGTCTCACTGTCCCTGCATTTCTGCATTATACGTTTTTTTCTTCTGGCTGGGCACGGTGGCTCTTGTCTGTAATCCCAGCTCTTTGGGAGGCTGAGATGGAAGGACTGATTGAGCCCAGGAGTTCAAGACCAACCTAGGCAGCACAGTGATCTTATCTCTACAAAAAATTAGCGAGGTATGATGGTGGGCACCTGTGGTTCCAGCTACTCAGGAGGCTGAGGTGGAAGGATAGCTTGAGCCCAGGAAGTCAAGGCTATGGTAGCCATGATGGTGTCACTGCACTGGGTGACAGAGTGAGACCTCCAAATCAAAAAGAAATTATTTCTTTGGGGTTTTCTGTCTTCATCTATTTTTAAATTGAAATGCCTCCAGGAATATAATACATTAAATGAATGTGCATTTATGTGGCCAAGCAACTCATGAGCCCAACTTTTCTTCTGGGAGTAAGGAGATGACACGGTCTAGATGGGGACGGGGACAGAAACAACCAGAAGTGGGAAACTAAAAAATGCCAAGACAAACATGTCCCTCTTTCCCTTTTCTCAGGCCTGGCCTTCACTGGTATTAACACATCAACTTATCTTGGCTTTGTGGGTCCCCCACTACTCAAGGACTTTCACATTTGCTGACTCATGTGGCCTTCACCACGACTCTGTGGGCTGACAGAGCAGGCGCTTAAACCTATTGTACAGATGAAAAAAACAGAGTCTTAGAGAAGCAAAGTGATTGCATGTGGCCAGGCAAGCAGCAAAGGGTAGAGCTAGGGCTAGAATTCACATCATCTGCCTCCTGGTATCCCAGTAGAGTCCTGGTTCATGGAATGTGAGCTCAACACAATGATAGTGTCAACACCGGCTGAGCCTTAAAGTACTCTGGGATTTCAGTGAGGCTTGAGGTGGTAGTAGAGGGGACATGGGAAGAGGAGAGGACAGGGAACTTTCATAAAGTCCCCAGATATGCTAGGCAAACATTCTTGATACCAGGAGAGCAGGCAGACTCCGAAGAGCCAGACCTCTGTGGTTCTAGATCACCCTGGAAAGGGTTCCCTGCAAAGTCTCCAGTTCTCAGAGGACTCAGGGCCAGGCCCATGGGGCCAGCTTTCTCCTTGGTGGCACTCCCATCCTTAGCTCCCTGTGGGTCTCCAGCAAAGACTTCAGCAAGCTATAGGGAGAGCAAGATGCTGGTGTGGAGCATCAGATATCAGGAGAGGCTGCCGGGCCCACACTCAAGATCTGCCCAGTGGGTGGTTTGCAGGATGGCAGGAGCTGCAGTGCAGTGAAACGTGCAACTACAAGAATCCCTAGGGATTCTGCTGAAGACAAAATGAGATTGTTAATGTTAAAATCAGAGAAATTTAGACTGGGTGTGATGGCTCATGTATGTAATTTCAGCACTTTAAGAGGTCAAGGCAGGAAAATGACAATCCCAGGAGTTTGAGAACAGTCTGGGCAATATAGCAAGACCTCACCTCTACAAAAAAATTTAGTGAGGCGTGATGGCACACGCCTGTAGTGCCACGTACTCAGGAGGCCGAGGCAAGAGGATCACTTGAACCCAGGAGTTTGAGGCTGCGGTGAGCTATAATTGTGCCACTGCACTTCACCCTGGGCAACAAAAGAGATCCTGTCTCTACAAAATAAAAGAGAAGAGAACAGAAGAGAAAGAAAACAAACCAAGTAGAGGCAGAAGCTGGGAGCATGTGGTAAATAGAAGTGACTCCCCTGGCAGCATTCCATAGAATTCACTGGGAGGAGCTGCCCAGAGAGGATGGTGGGTCCCTCTGTAACTCCATCCTTCACCCAGCAAACAGCTGTAAACTTTCACTGCCACAGGCCCTGTCCTTTTAGATCTAGGTGGAGAGATGGGCAAGTCAATAGGCCAGCACATAGCAAGGTGGTAAGAGTCAAAGCCATGGAGTGCTTCTGTGGTATCTTTTAACCTACTCTGGGAGTTTGGGATGGGGGGTGAGTGGATGGGTTCTGGAAAGGTTTTCTAGAGGAGGTGACAGTTGGGTGAAGCTTCACAGTCAGTAGAAATGAGCTAACTCAGGGGCTGAAATGTCGGAGGGCATTCCAGGCGGAGAGAACAACACAGGTGTTGAAACAGCCCAGCAATGTGAGGAGCTGCAAACACTTCAAAGAACATGAGGGAAATGCAGGACAATACACTGGATGAGAATGGCTGACATAAGGTCACTGTTCAAAACGTGGACTGTGGACCACAGCATTGGCTTCACCTGGGAGCCTGTTGGAGATGCAGAATCTTAGACCCCACCTGGACCTATGGAAGCAGGCTCTAAATTTTTTTTTTTTTTTTGAGTTGGAGTCTTATTCTGTCACCCAGGCTGGAGTGCAGTGGCACACTCACTGAAACCACAGCCTCCTCCAGCCGGACTCAGGTGATCCTTCTGCCTGAGCCTTCCAAATAGCCGGAACTACAGGCATGCACCACTACGCTGGCTACTTTTAAAAAATTTATTGTAGAGATGAGGTCTCCCCAAGTTGCCCAGGCTGATCTCAAACCTGTGGGCTCAGACAATCCTCTCACCTCAGCCTCTCAAAGTGCTGGGGTTGCAGGCTTGAGCCACTGCGCCCTGCCCAGGCTCTGCATTTTAACAAGTTCCCTAAATGGCTTTGAAGTTGGAGGCATATTTCCATAGTGTGATTGAGGGAAAGAGGCTGGAGTGGAGAATGAGGAGATCATTCAATGGGTCATGCAGGAATCCAGGTAAAAGCTGCTGGAGCTCTGCCCTGAACCACAGTAGATGCGGAGAAGGAGTCGCTTGGAGAGTCCCTGGGAGGAGATCAGAGTCCACTGGGGAGGGGGTTGGATTGGATTTGGAGTGTGCAGGAGAGGCCAGTGTCAAGGATGGTGTATGTGTAGGTTTCTGATGGGGATGATGAAGGGATGGTTGTACCTGTCACTGAGAGACCAAGGAAGAAGAGGAGGAGGAAGAGGAGGAAGAGGGGCAGGAGGAAGAGGAGAAAGAGCGGGAGGAAGAAGAAGAGGAGGAGGAAGAAGAGGAAGAGAGGAGGAGAAGGAAAAGGAGGAAGAAGAGGACAAGAAGGAGGAAGAGGAGGAGGAACAGTGGGTCTTTCCAGGGTGGAGGGAGATAAAGGGTGTAGTCTGGGACATGCAAGATTTTTAGATTCCCGTTATCTGCTCTGGAGAGCAAGTTATCCGAGCCTGGTCAGCACTTGGGTGAACTCAACCTTTCTCCTTGTTCACTGCTATCCAAGAAGCAGTCATGCACCCACCATCCCTTTGTGACACAAATCTTCATCAGTGAATTCCTCACCCACCCACATATTTATTCAGTCACACTCTGCCAGGTCTGAGGTTGAGTTCCTTTCTACCTGCAGGAAGCTTGCAGTCTCGTGGAGGAGACAGTCACACAACACAGTCTCATTATTTGTAAAGTCTGACAGATGCTAGGAAGGAGGAAGCACATAGAACTGCCCTCTCTGAGAGAACATTCCAGCATGCATCCCCTCGAGTGTTTTACACACAGAACAAGATGCATAGAGGCAAACACAACAAAGTTTTAGGTGAAGGAAGCTTAATCTAAGGAGAAATAATCTGTGTTAAACTGATAACTGGGAATTACTTGGCTCTCAGTGAAGGCTCAAGATGGAGAGAATGCAAATAACTTCATGAGTGCACTTTTAAGCCTCTGGGCTATGATTACTGCTGTTAGCACAAGCGGAGATAGATTTTTCTACAACCTCAGCAGCGGCCAAAGCTGGTTTCCATAGACAGCACCCATGACAGCATCGCTGAGCTCCTGAGAGATCTCCAGGATGTTTCCCGAGATAAGACACAGACAAATGTCTATGAGGCAACTCAACCTCCGTGCTTTGATCTCCTGGCAGGGAACAGTGTCATTTACACCGTTTCAAGAGTCCCGCTCATTCAGCTTGGTCCTAGATTCAAAATGAACCACCTTTTATTCCAGAATCATAATGCATACACTGGAAGATCCAGAGTTACCAGGAATAGCATCTATCACCATAACTGTTACCAATTCAATTCATGCACCCTCCTGAGCCTGAGCCCCTACCTCTCAGAAGGACTTACCCAAACCTGTCAGTAAAGGGAAGGATAACATTTTTGAAATGCAGCTCGAGCTGCCATAAAGGAATAATAGAGATCGGGTCACTCATCAACAACAGACATGTATTGCTCACAGTTCTGGAGACAGGAAGTCCAAGAACAAGGTGCTGGTAGATTTGGTGTGTGCTGAGCACTGGCTTCCAGATGGCACTTTCCTGTGTCCTCACCCAGAAGGGTTGACTAAGTTCTCTTGGGCCTCTTTTATGGGGCACTAATCCCACTCAAGAAACCTTCACCCTAATCTCCTCCCAAAGGCTCCACAACCTGACACCATTACCTTGTGGGTTAGGATTTCAACATAAGAATGTTCTAGAGGAACACAACCACTAAGATCATAGCACCACAGAAGCGTGAGAGCTGCCACTAATATCTTTTCTTTTTTGAGTTGGAGTCTCACTCTGTCGCCTAGGCTGGAGTGCAGTGGCATGCTCACAGCCACCCCAGCATCGACCTACTGGGCTCTGGCAATCCTTCCAGATTTTAAGTATCCAGAACTACAGGCATGCACTACCATGCAGGGATACTTTTTGACTTATTGTAAAGATGAGGTCTCATCAAACTGCCCAGGCTGGTCTAAACTGCCCAGGCTGCTCTCGAACTTGTGGGCTCAGGCAATTCTTGAGAGACCCAAGAAACCAAGAAACTTAAAAAGCCATACTTGCTGTAAAAGTAGTGTTTAGTTCACTATATTTTACATATCCCTACCTCACGTTCACTATATATTTTATGTATTCCTACCTCATGTTCATTGTACTTTATGAATTCTTAGTACTTTAAATCCTACCTCAGACCCCGTAGAATTAGGCACATGTCGGGTGCTGGGTAGTGACTGATTGTGTAGTTATACAATGTTTTAAGTAGTGTTTGTGTTTAGAACTCTTGGGTTAAGCATTGTTTGCCCCAATTGCCATGCTGACTTCTACTTTTACAATGGGATGTAAATGTTAAAGCGATAAGCCCCTTTCAGACATTCTTTTGCTATTGCAGTAGACTCTGAGGCACTAGCTGCTCTCTAAGTGGGCTCTATGTTGGTTTAAATCTCCGGCTACCATGCCAAAGTTAATTTACACGCAGTGGCTGTGTAAACCTGAGGGAATCAAAAGACTTTTAGAAAAACCGCCTTGCTATAAGACGTTTGCAATATTTTATAAATTCCTAGAACTAGTACTATATGAATTTCTACCCCACATTCACTGTATGTATTTGCAGCATTCATATTTAAAACTTTGTTAAGTTTAGCTTTTGTTGTCCCATAATGACCATGTTATGTTATGTAAATGTTAAGCAAACAAGCCCTCCTAAGCATTCCTCAGTTTGGATCAGCAGACTTGGTGGCGCTATTAACCTCCTGCCTGCTTGCTCAAGTTAATTTATACGCAGTGACTGTATGAACCTAACTTATCTGACATTCCACTCTGCCCGTTAAGTGGGTTTCTGTCAATCACAGGCAGTCAGGTTAAAGCCCACGAAAGGCACCTACCAATACCAAGTGTTCCCATACCCATTAGGAGAAATTACCCAATCATGTAAAATCAAGTTTAAAGTTCTTTCCCCTCCCTCTGTAATTGTGCATAAAAACTGCTTGCCATACTGGATTGGGGCTTTCATCCCTGAAGCTGCTGCTGGCTTCATATGTGAACCCAGACTCGAGCCTGAATAAAGACCCTCGTGTGTTTGCATTGGAGTTGGCTCTTTGTGGTCTCTCTCTCGGATTTGAATTCTGGGTTTAACATTCTCTCACCTCAGCTTCCCAAAGTGCTGGGATTGCAAACTTGAGCCACTGTGCCCAGCCTGCCACTGATATCTTTAGACTGTGGGTCACATGTGTCAGACTCACCTATGGTTCTTGCCAAAAATTCAGATTTCTGGTAGAGTGCAGTGCCTGTAATCCCAGCACTTTGGGAGACCAAGGCGGAAAGATTGCTTGAGCCCAGGAGTTCCATACTTGCCTGGGAAACATAGCAAAACCTTGACACTACAAAAAATACAAGAATCAGCCGGGCATGGTGGTGTGTGCCTATAGTTCAAGTTCTTCAGGAGGCTGAAGTGGCAGGATTGCCTAAGCCCAGGAAATTGAGGCTGTGTGATCATGCCATTGCACTACAGCCCGGGAGACAGATTGAGACCTTGACTCAGAAAAAAAAAAATTCAGATTCTGGGCTCTACCTCAGACCTAATAAATCTGAGTCTCTGGGGGCAGTCCCCAAATCTCTATTTTTAACATATTTCCCGGATCATTCTTAAGCAGGTCAAATTCCAGAAATCACCGATGTATGGTACAGAGTCTCTGGAATAGAAAGCACTGGAATAGAAACCAAAGGCCCAATTAGCTCGGCATGGTAGCACACGCCTATAGTTCCAGCTACTTGGAAGGATCGCCAAGGCCCAGCAGGTTGAGGCTGTGGTGGCCGGGAGTGTCCCACTGCACTCCAGTCTGGGCAGCAGAATGAGACTCCAACTCAAGAAAAGAAAAGAAAAGAAAAGAAAACAAAAGAAAAGAAAAGAAAAGAAAAGAAAAGAAAAGAAAAGAAAAGAAAAGAAAAGAAACAAAGAAACCAAAGGTCCTGATCCTGTTTCCAGTTAGACTACAAGCCTGAGGGTACAGGCTGAGCCTCTGTTTTCTCAACTGAAGAGGTAGTGGACTTTCTAAGTGACAAAGTCCCTGATAGGTGGGTGTATTAGAAACTTTGAAGCCTGAGGCTTCTCCTGAGAACAGGGGGAGGAGCAGCCCAAAGACCCAGCGCCCTTCCTCAGCAGCACAGACTCAGATTACCTGTGTGAGGTCAATGTGATCTGGGCTGGAGCATCCACCTTCTGCTTGGTGAACATGCATGAAAAGGAGAGACCATGCATCAAAGAGGTGGCACTTGGGATGACTCGGCAGGGTCCTTGTTGACCTCATTGCCATTTCTGCATAGGCCTGAACCTCCTCTCAACCACCTTGACCCGCCTCTGGGGAACAAGGTTAAACTAATATAATGTAAGAGATTTTTACAGTGCAAACAAAAAGGCCAGCCAGTGCAAATTTGCTGTGGATCACAGACCAATGATGTATTGAGAAACCTGCTCTAATTAATTGGGAATTTACCAGAACCTTCTCAGCATGTCTATAAGATCCCTGAGAGCATGTGGGTACCCTATAATCTGAACAGCATTTTCTGTTTTTCAAAGAGCCACACAAGGTGACGCATCTCATTCTCATCTTTGGGGTTTATTGCCTAGTTTACCATTTAGTTCAGACCCAGAAGATCAAAGATTCATCAATAACTCATTATCAGTAATAGCCATGAAAGTAACATGAGCAAACTGAGCTTAGGGCTCAGACAGGCAGCCCCGGGTGCCAAAGATAGCTCTGTCACCTACTCGAGTGTGACCGAAGGGTTGCCCTAACAAATGACCACATTAAGTGACTTAAAACAACAGAAATTAGTGGGCTCGGTGGTTCACATGTGTAATCTCATCACTTTGGAAGGCTGAGGTGGGAGGATCACCTGAGCCCAGGAGTTCAAGATCAGCCTGGGGAATATACGGAGGGATTTGTCATCTCTACAACACATTAAAAAATTAGCCAGGTGTTGTGACATGTCTGTAGTCCCAGCACTTTGGGAGACTGAGGTAGAAGGTTTGCTTGAATCCAGGAGTTTGAGGCTGCAGTGAGCCATCATTGCGCCACTGCACTCCAGCCTGGGCAACAGAGTAAGACTCAAAAAACAAACAAAAACAAAACAGAAATTTACTCTCTTACAGTTCTAGAGAATAAAATCAAAGTCCAAAATCAAGGTGCTGGCTGGGCTGGTCCTTCTGGAGTCTCTGAGGGAGAGTCCTTTCTGTGTCTCTCGTTTCTCATGACTGCTGGCAAAACTTAGTGTTCCCTGACTTGTAGATACAGCACTCTAACCTCTGTCTCCATCTTCACATGGCTTTCTTGATGGGTCTCTGTGTCTCAAATCTCCCTTTTTTATAAGGGTCCTCCCTAAATCCAAGACGATCTCATTTTCAGATCTTCAATTCATTAACATCTACAAGAACCCTATTCCCAATAAGTTCACATTCACATGTATTTGGAGTTAGAACTTTTGTGGGGACGGATTGAACCATTTCAACTTACTATAGTGGGTTTAAAAGTCTTTTAACTCTCTAAGCCTCAGTCTCCTAATCTGTACAATGAGAATAATAATAATTACACCACCTGTAACACCAAAAGGGTGAATAATCCTGTAAGCAATTTTGGATGAAGTCCCTACTCATCTATACTTATATTGTGAGCCTCAAAAGAGACAATATATGTTGATGTTCCCAGCACATGACATGTCATTCAGTAAATCCTGGATTCCTTACTCTCTTTTACTTCATATTACTTTGGATGATTTAGTCCTCATTTTGTTCTGTCAGGAAATTAGTGAATTCTTTGCTTGCCATGTCAACCATGTAGTTCACTTAAAATGTTTAGACAGGTGTGACCACACGGATGAACTTTAACAGACATCAAAAATAGACATCTGACCTTTGGACTGCACCCGGAACCACTGACCCAATAACCACGCAAGGCACATCTTAGTGTGTGTGAATGTTCTTCCAAAGAAAGTGTGCTCTGGTAGCATCTGCAGTGGAGCCCAGCCTGCAGTTGACTTGTGACA
This sequence comes from Carlito syrichta, assembly GCF_000164805.1. NCBI lineage: Eukaryota > Metazoa > Chordata > Mammalia > Primates > Tarsiidae > Carlito > Carlito syrichta. The sequence goes on from NW_007252938.1 coordinate 1,182,928, forward strand.
AGTGATTTGAGAATCTTGGATAGGGTCTAGGGAGTGTCTGCTTTAAACTCTTCTCTCACAAGAAGAGAGATCACATATAGGTTTTTTTTAAGTAGGAGTTTTGTTTTTGTCACTTGTTTAGGCTGGTGTAAATAAATACCACTAGGACGGGGGTCCCCAATCCCCAGGCCACGGAACAGTACCAGTCCATGGCCTGTTAGGAACCTGGCCGCGCATGAGCAAATCTTCCTCTGTATTTACAGCCACTCCCCATCGCTCACATTACCGTCTGAGCTCCACCTCTTGTCAGATCAGCAGCGGCATTAGATTCTCATAGGAGTGCAAACCCTATTGTGAACTGCACATGCGAGGGATCTAGGTTGCACACTCCTTACGAAAATCTAATGCCTGATTATCTGAGGTGGAGCTGATGTGGTAAATGCTAGCACTGTCTTCCATCACCCCCAGATACTACCGTCTAGTTGCAGGAAAATAAGCTCAGGGCTCCCACTGATTCTGCATTATGGTGAGCTGTATAATTATTTAATTATATATTACAATGTAATAATAATGGAAATAAAGTGCACAATAAATGTAATGCACTTGAATCATCCTGCCCCCGTTCCATGGAAAGATTGTCTTCCACAAACCCGGTCCTGATGCCAAAAAGGTTAGGGACCGCTGCACTAGAATTTTCCCATTATTCCAATCTGCATACCTCACTAGAATTATGATGAAATCTAAAACTAAGTGTACAGAATGTGAAGAGCAAGAAATGAAGTTAAGATCCCATTTCCTCCTGTCCTTGAGCATGATGGAAGAATGGGATTTTAATGGACGTCTGCCAAAGACCACTGAAAGGCAAAACTGAAAGATTACAGGCTCAAGTCTGTAATCCCAGCACTTCAGGAGGCTGAGGTGAGAGGATTGCCTGAGCTCAGGGGTTCAAGACCAGCCTAGGCATCTTGGTGAGACCTCATCTCTACAATAAGTTAAAAAATTAGTTGTGTATGGTGGCACATGCCTGTAGTTCCAGCTGCTTGGAGGCAGAAGGATTGCCTGAGACCAGCAGGTCAAGGCTGTGGTGGCTGTGAGCATTCCACTGCACTCCAGCCTGGGCAACAGAGTGAGACTACAAATCAAAAAAAAAAGAACAAAGTTTTGGGGTACCTACTTCTAGGGCAGTGGACTTCTAAAGGCTCACTGTCCTTAACATCCCATCACAATCAAACCTCTGGAGACAACTTCATATTATCATTTTAGAACCCACCAGGAGAGGAGGGCCAAGGAGGGAAGGACAGGCCCTTTAATATCAGGTGATCTCTGGAAAGTTCCATCTTCTCATTACTGAACAATGATTAAATCAGGCACATTTAAGGTATAACCTAAAAAGAGTGGGATTTCCAAGGAGGCCCTTCAAGGATTGTATCTTAAATTATCTCCAGGAAAGGAACTATTCATCCAATCCTTCTCTATCTTGCCATTCCTAGATTCATGTGAGAGTTTAGATAAAGGTGCCATACTGGCTGTCTAGTTCAACTCCTTCCTGTTGTAGATGAAGAAACTATGCTGAGTGGGTTTCCTATGACTGTGGTATGGGGTGAAGTTGTGTCATGGTCAAAGTCAGACTCTTTCTCATCCATTGCTCTCTCCATCCTCACATCACTAGCCTCGATGAAGCTATTCCTCATTGTCCTAAGGAGAATGGGCTATTTCCTATGACTTTATGTGCCAGTGTCAGGTTCGCTGCTGGCAAGAATTCTCACCTCAAGCAGGCATGATTCATGAGATATATTCAAAAAGCAATTTTATTTTTGTTTCCCATGTCCCTTTAAATGCATCAGTAGGGCTAGCGCTACCCTTGTCCCTAAATGAAAACTCTAATAGACACTATGGATTCTCCCAGTCACTTTCAGTTAAAAAAACAAACATACAGTCTCAATTCAGTAATTAAGATGTTCCATTCCCATGTAATTATCAAAACTTTGAACTTCCCAATTTGGATCTGTGGTGCTCAGAATTTCTGCAGTTGAAGAATAGAGTAGTGGCTATTTTTTTTCTTTTTTTCCTCTCCTAGTCATGTTCCTCCTCCTTCTCCACCTTACTTACCATGGGTTTGGATACTCCCTGGGTAGAACTAGAAGGGATAGAGACAAGAAGAGGAGTAAGAAAGTTTTTCCATACTGATTCTAAGATGGTGATCAGTTTTGACCTTCTCTAGATTTGACCATTGCTTCTTGCTCTTATGGTGGTTTTTCTGGTTCCTTAGTGACCTTTTCCCCCATGAAATTCCCTGATGCCAAGATGGAGTCACTTATGTCAAATCCACCAAATTGGTGCTGAGAAGTCAAGAAAGAGGGAATCTCATGCTCATATGTCTGAGATAAAAACAATCACAAGGACCTTCTAAAAACCCATAAGGAATCTCTATACATTGTACATATCTGCAACATGCATATCACAAGATTTCAGTATTCCAGATAAGCTATTCTCATAAGAACTTGCCTAACAATGGCTGTCTCCACCAACAAGTTAGCACCAGCTCCTGCAACCAGCCCCCGTGATTAATGACTTTTTGTTTCAAAATAACTTATGTGGACTTCTCTTTGACTTTTAAAAAGTTTCCACCTACTACAATCTCTCCAAACATGCCTATGATCCATCATGACTTGCATATCCTGAATTGCAATCCCGTTACCCTCAAATAGACTTTTGTTTAAAAGCACCTCTCTTTGTTGGTAATTTAGGCTGACATCCCCAACACACACACACACACACACACACACACACACACACACACACCCCAAGAGGAAAGGCTGTCTCACCTACCTATCCATGAACATGGGATATACTATTCAGCAGATTGCTTTTTACACTTACTATGGACCAAAACAATCATGGTACTTCCAACCTCTTCAGAAGACCCTCTTGCATATGATCTAAGACATTGGTTCTCTTTCTTTGCAAAGCCTATATCTACTCCATGGGGATACATTCATTCATCTTTGGCTTTAACAAACTTTGGAGTGCAGTTACTTCCCAAACCATAGCTCTGTACTCTCATGCTACCATCTGCTTTGGTGAGCCTCTTACCCATTGGATTTCTCAGGCATGACTTAATCACCAGAATACCATGTTATCCAAACAGACACTATCAGATTTTAAGCCACCTAAGTAATCTCCTTAAAGAACTTTCTCAGCCAGGTGCAGTGGCTCAGCCTGTAATCCCAGCACTTTGGGAGGCCAAAGCAAGAAGTTTGCTTGAGCCCAGGAATTCAAGGTCAGCCTGGGCAACTTGGTAAGACCTTGTCTCTACAATAAGTTACAAAAAAATTAGCTGGGCATGATGGCGTGCATTTGTAGTTCCAGCTACTTGGAAGACTGAGGTAGAAGGATTGCCTAAGCCAAGCAGGTCAAGGCTGTGGATGGCCAAGAGCATGATACTGCACTCCAGCCTGGGTGACAGAGTGAAACTCCAACTCAAAAAAAGAAAAAAGATCTTCTTTCTCTTTGACTTGGGGTAGGAGATAGCCTTTCCCCATTTATTTCCCTCTGATGGGAGTAGAGAAATTCATAGCATAGGCTCTTTAAAATCTTTTTAAAGTCTCCAGAAATTTCCTTTAATATCCCTTAAGTATCTTCCATGTGGGTTAGGGTTTAAGAGTTATGTACATAGTTTTTGGAAACTTCCTTGGTAAATTCAGCATATGGTTTAGCATCTCTTCTGAAATTTGGTATCTATTACCTTCCAGCACTTCAGTTAAAATCTATTCTTAATATTTTGTTACATCTCCATAGAACCGGTTAATTATTTAACTAGTCAAGTCTAGTGCTTTATGGATTCATGATTGTATTGATAATTTCCATTGACAGTATCTTCCCATGCAGAGTTTCTCATAGACAATGTCTTTGGCATTCAGGTTAGGACAGTTCTTCATTGTACAATATTTTCTAACCATTGCAGGACATTTAACAGTCCTAACCCCACTACATGCCTACAATGCTACCCAGTCTTTGGTGACAACCAAAAATTACCCCACCTACTTCTAAACATCCCAAGGAAGACAATGCTCCATTTGCAATCCCCTGATCTTTCAACTAGGGCATCTTTAGATAAGAGGTTGTGAGTTTTCATTATAAATCAGAACAAATTACTTCTTTACATAGGGATATGCCCTGTCTTTTCATGGAGGAAATGCAGCAGTGAGGTTCTGTGGTTTATAGTTGATCAAATACAAGGAGAACACCCAAACTATAAAAACTACTGTTGGGTCAATAGCATGATTTTTGTTGCTTCAGTTACATTCTCTTTCCTGTTGCCCTTCCTGACTGAGGATGATAACGTTATGTGGTTAGATAACAGTATGAAATATACAAAAGAGTTCTTTACTTTTTTGTATGTGAGTATTTAACCAAAGTCTTCCATTTTCTTAGGAAAGATTAAAAACACACATGGAAAAAGGCTTTATTCAGTTTTTGGCTTTCAGAATAGATTCTTGACCCATTTCAGAATCTTTATGAGATGAGAAAAATAAAAGAAAGAAAAGAGAATAATTTTCAAACCAACGAGCAAAGCCCAGAAGAAGCAAGGGTAAAAGAGAAGAGGAGGGGATTTCTAGCTAGAGATCACAAAACAAATGCATGCACTAGCTTCCACCCTCTCCCTAAGTCCCAATAAAACACAAGTAAAGGGATTGCTTTTCATTTTTGTTTTCAAAGGGCTCATAAGCGCCCAGAACTGTGGATGAAAATAGATCTAACCAGGACAGATCACTATGGAATTTCAGAACTCTGGAGGCAAAGAGAAGATCCTAAAATCTCTGAGAGAGAGAGCAAATGACAAAAATACAAATACAAAATGAAGTCACATAAAAAAGACCGGAAATCAAAATGACTTCAGATTTCCCAGTAACACCAGTGGAGGATGTTGGAACAATGGAGGACAAGGAAACAATAATGTCAACATTCTGAGCAAAATTATTCCCAACTACAGATGTTATATTCAGCCAAATTATCAAGAATGAGGGCAGAATAAAGCCATTTTCAGGCATATGGGATTTCAATTTACCACTAATACATCCTTATCTGGGAAGCCCTGCCAAAATGAAGGAGAAGGTGGGGAAAAAGTGGAATCAGAAACAGGTGATCCAGCACAGGAGTTGGGGTAGGGGAGACCTCAGGATCAGACAGGATCCCAGTCCAGACTGGAGCAGTTTGACGGCATTAAACAAGACTTCTTCAAGAGTTGAAATGGATGGGATATCTAAAGTACTTGAAAATGTCGAGAGGAGATTAACACTGCTGGAAAAGATTTTAAGGGCAAATAAGTGGGAAGTATGGAGAAAACTCATAAACTGAGGAAAATATAGCAGTTACATATTAATGTAAAACAAAGACTTGGGCAGGAAAAGAGGAATAGCCATGGTGTACTACACATACAGCTGTGAATAGCATTTACATAGTTATATATAACTATCGAGTAGTGATAAACCCAAATTACAATACTGGAATGTGGGGTGAAAAATCTCATTTTTTAAATGTTAGAAATAATAACACCTAAAGCTGAACACTTAAAAAGTAGCAATATTTTAAACAAAATAACATTCCTTTAAGTAAACAACGTTTTTCAAACTTTAGCAAATATCGGAATCAACGAGAGAGCTTGTTAAAACACCGGTTACTCTGCCCCAACCCTCTGCTCCAGCCACACAGAATGTCTCTCCCCTCCCTGACTGTGTTGCGCTCCTTTGTGACATTGGTTTTTTGCATGTTTCACTCCTGTAATCAGAGGTACTCCTTCTCTGAGCCTTCACCATGACAAGCTTACACTGATCCTTCAAGTATCAGCCTAGATATGGCTGACCCTGGGGACCTCTCCCCGACCTTGTCTTTGGGTGGTGATCCTTCTGAAGTCCCCTTGCACCTGTACTCCTCAGCCCAGCATTGGTCACCCTGGATTGCATCTTCCAGCAGACCATAGGTGATGAGAACAGACACAATGCAGGGAATACTTGAAAGGCTTTGAGAGCCGGGCTCGGTGGCTCAGCCTGTAATCCCGCATCCTGGGAGGCTGAGGTGAGTGGATTGCCTGAGCCCACGGGTTTGAGACCCGCCTGGGCAACTTGGCGAGACCTCATCTCTACAATAAGTCAAAAAAATTAGCCGGGCGTGGTAGCGCACGCCTGTAGTTCCAGCTACTTGGAAGGCTGAGGCGGAAGGATTGCCGGAGCCCAGCAGGTCAAGGCCGGCCACCGCACTCCAGTCTGGGCGACAGAGTGAGACTCCAACTCAAAAAAAAAAAAAAAAAAAAGCTTTGTGGCTGCCTAGCACCTTTGGAGTGCCCTTTGGTTTAGGGAATTTCCCATCTCATAAGTGAAAGTCAGAAATTTATTTCCCAGTCTTCCTTGCAGCCAGGACTCAGACACGTAACCCAATCTCAGGCATCCATGCCAGACCTCAGGGAAGAAAAAGATGACACGGAAGTCATTTTGTGAGGGAAGCAAACTTTTAGAGGCAGCAGGGGCAGAGATCCTGGCAAAAGAGTCATTGCCTGGGACAGTAGTGTGAGCTGCAGAACCCAAGTCCAGCTGCAAGGGCAGTAAGGGGCCCTTTTGGAGCAATCCAGAACTATATTCCACAATGATCCTGGGTGGTTAGCTACCTACTCCAACTCTCTGGCTGTTGGAGAAATTTCCTGAACTACTTAATGTCCTTCAGTAAATACCTTTTCTTGGTGACTCACTCCTGTAACCCCAGCACTTTGGGAGGTAGAGGTGGAAAGATCACTTGAGGTCAGAAGTTAGAGACCAGCCTGGGCAACATAGTGGGACCCTGTCTCTACAAAAAATAATAAATCAAAATAATGTTTTAAAAAATAAATACCTTGTCTAATAAGCTAGCTAGAGCAGATTTCATCTCTTTTTTCTTTTTTCTTTTTTTCCTAACTAAGGACCAGGACAAGCTAGAGAGTAACTGTCTTACTTTGAGTTTTTTCTTCAGCGCTTAGCAAATCTTGGGCATGTTACAGATACTCAATACATGTTTAATGATATAGATGAATGAATGAATGAATGAATATTTGATGACCCCTGACTTCCCTAAGGGAAGGAGTGGGGGACCATGGTAGGTGCTTACCATCTTGCCCCTTCTCAACTGGAAACCACAATCCCAGGTTTGCCCCCAAGCCATGCAACTCTAGTCCCAAATGCAGACATAGGAGAGATGCCCCTTGATCCATGGAGGAGACCATTCTGAAGGTTGTGACAATCTCTTTGACCCCAGGTTAGGGTGAGTCATGGAGGTGGCTTCTGTCACAGCTGCAGGTGGGTAGGAGCACACCTCATCACTTATTTTTTATTTTCCACCCACGGTGAGCTCCTCTAGCCAGAAAGGGCTGGTTTTGCTGGTGCTTCATGGCTGTGCTGTCTGTGCGTGCCCCCTCCTCCTCCACAATTTGAAATGGGCTTTTAAGTCCTATAAAACAATGCTTAACGACAGCCTGACTAGCGTTGGATTGCTAGGGGCAGTCACTGCACACCGAGCTGCACATTTGCAGAACTCGGAGTTGGTTGCTTAGCAACAAAATGAGATTCTGGATTAACTAGTTTTAGACCCACATTTCCCTAAATCAATGCAGCTTTAACCCTTGCAGAGCAAAGACCCCAGGAAAGCTTTGAGAAGAGGGCACAATTGCTCATGTTTGTTGCAAGCTTCCTCTGCTCTAAGCACTGTCCTAAGAGTTGCACACCATGTTATATGTCAATTAATTCTCACAGCACCCCAGGGAAGTGGCATTAGTATTAACTTCAGTTACAGCTGAGAAAAATGAGGCATGGGAAGCAAGGTTACACAACCAGTAAGAGGTGAAATTAGGATTTAGACCCAGGCAATCTGGCTTAAGAGCCCGAGTTTATTTCAACTAAGTTATTGTCCCATTCAGTGGCCACTCTTCAATGCCTTTCCCTTAAAGTGGCTGAGGCAGAAACTCAACCAAGGGACAATGTACATTCTTTAGCCACATGGAAAGTTAAGCTTACCTTAACTTACTCTGGATGTTTCCAGTGCTCTCATCCATGGATGACCTGGTTTGGATGCTAAGGCCATTACCATAATATAACACGTGATCAAGAAGATATCCTGACAATTCCTTTGATCTTCTACCCACCTACTCTTCTCTAAACCCAGTGGAGTGTTAACCAAATTCTGACTTGACCCGGGTGTCATTTCTTGACCCCAATGTCCCCAGGGGCTAGATCTGGCTCAAGAGTGATTAGAGGTTGTGTTTGTACCAGGGGCACAGACTGAGAAGGCTATGGGCAGAGAACTGGAAGGAAAGAACGTCCTTGCAGGAGCTGCTGACTTCAGCATGACCACAGCCCTCCCCAGAGCCCACGTACAACTTCCTGGTCAGGTTCAGTTCCCAGCTGCTTGTATAAAGCCATCTAGGACATCACTTACTGAAGGCCTTATTATAAGTATGAGACCCGTGGTAGACAGCTGTCTCTTCCTGCTCAGTTGCAAAGATCTGTGTAGACTCCTGACTCCAGAACCAAAACTCTTTATATCTCTCCTGCCCTTCCTCCACCTTCAGTCTTCAGCCCAAGGCAATTCTCTTCTAGTTACTTCTCCCTGTCTGTCTCTGATTATCTGGGCTGTTCTTTCTTACAGCAGATCTTTTTCTCAAGTTGGGGCTTCACTGACTACCTTCTTTTCCTCCTCAGGTCTGCGCCTTCCTCCAGTTTGTTCTTTGGCGCCCTCCCAGGGAGGCTTGCAGAAAGAAGGGACCATTTGTCACCAGAGAGTGACCAGGAGCCATGTGTCAGAGCATTGGCCTCTTGGCTTCTGGAATATCTTCCACATCCTCACTAGACTCTACTATGACCTCTTCTCAAATTATGTTCCCTTTTAGTAACTCCTGTTCAATTTTCCCTTAAAGTGCAGTCAGCAGTGATTTGTGTGGCCCCTGGTGGTATGTGTAGTAAGAGGTTCTTGGGCAGGGGATTTAGGGAGTCATGAAGTCATTTTATTAGCACATATTTCACCAGTTTAAAATGAGGCTTATTCATGAGTACAGAAATCTTGTTAGGTGCTTAATAATCATCCCAATGTACAAACTCATGCATGCTACAAAGGTAACTCTGTGCCTTGGTTAATACTCAGTTAACTTCACATTATTTGCATTTAGGTTGTTATCTATTTTTGTTAAATGTGCATACTTTTATTTTATTATTGTATTGCCTCATATCCTCATTTCTAAAGTGAAATAATTGGCTCCAAAGTGGCTTATTAAATGGAACGTGAAGGAATGGAGATGATGTTCTGGTGAGCAGTGAGTGACAAGAAAGAAGATAATGGAGGATCTGGAAAATCCATTTTCAGTGCGTAAATTTTTTATTAGGTACTGGGGAATCAGTAGAGGTTTTTGTTTGTTTGCTTGTTTTAATATGTGTAAATTTATTTTGCTGTATATAACCCCGAGTAACTTACAAGAGATGAGAGTCCACTAAACAGAAGGCCTTTTGTTTGAGGAATACTTTGTTGAGTTTGAGATGCAAGATGGAGAACAAGATGGAGGAGAGAGGAATTTCTCTGGAAACTAGTAGAAAAAAAATCTTTGAAACTCCCAGCAGTTAGTGACTCCAGAACTTCTACACCTCAGGAAATTGAAAATTTGGTTGGAAGGGAAGCCTGAAGCTAAAGCCCCTTCTTCAGGCCAAAACTTGACACACATCAGTATTCCCAGGAGCAATGTGAGAGGCTGGGAGTGAGGACCAGGGATGTGTTGATGAAAGATGCCAAACTCTGAGAAATAGTTAGATGGTTTATTCAGAGCCAAATGTGAGAGAACATAAACCCATGACACCCATCCCCAGGAGGTCTGAGAACTTGTGCCCTCTGAGGTTGAATTGTAGCCTGGTCGTATACATTTTAGGAGGATAGAAGTTACAGAAAAACCATAAACCAGTACATGTAGGATTTACAATGGTTTGGACCAGGAAGGTGGGGCATCTCCAAGCAAGGGGATTGCAGCTAATAGGTGGATTCAAAGATTTCCTGACTGGCAATTAGTTGTCGATAGAGTTAGACTCCTATCTAAGGAATTTTGAAATCAGAGGCATGTCCTGTTGAGATAAGGGGGTAGAAAAATTCCGAGTTTCTTGATATGTAGATGAAGCCTCATAAGTGGCAGACCTTAGAGAAAATAAGTGTCTTTTTTTTTTTGGAAAGTGAGAAAGCAGGATTTATTGAGAGGACAGAAAAGTTCCCATAAAGAGAGGGGACTCAAGGGGGTTGCCCAAAAATAAGTGTCTTAAAAATGTGCCTGGAGACCCCAAGAGACAGATTTACAGGGTCATAAAATACTTTGATTTTTCTTTCTGTTATGTGATGTTATGTCAGAGTCAGATTGGAAAGTAAACATTGTATAGGTCAATTAAAAAAAAAATTCCTCAGGCCCCTTGGAATTAAGAATTTTACAAGGTAAAGATAAAGGTCAGAGTTAAGTCCTCAGATGGGAGAGAGAAGTAACTTGGCAAGATGTACAAGCTGCATAATGTGAGTTTTTCTGTTGACCTCTTCCTGCTCCAATTTAATTAAATGTAATCATACAGGTAAAATGCCAAGCACACAGTAGTCTTTCAATACATGTTGACTCCCTGCCCCCCCCACCTCTGTGGGTATAATATATCCCTTCACACTATAAGACAGAGATTTTATCTTGTCCATCTTCATATCTTCAGCTCCTTGCATAGAGGAGCCTACTATGAGAGACTGGCTCATAGTAGGTGGTGAATGAATTTGTGCTTGAGGGAGTACTTTACTAAGCTATTCTACACAGTCATTTATTAATGATTGAACATTGTGTTTGCTTTAAATTTTTCATGATAAATGTCACTACAATGTTCCTATCTTGGATTGTATCTTCAGTTTAGACTCAAGAAAGTAGAAACAATAAATCAAGGGATAAAATTCCCCAAATTATTTTCTGATATGTCTATATTCACCATTCTGCCAGGGCTTTTAGCATTTTTCTTACCAGTTTGTATGAAGTATTTAGGTACTAAAGATATTAACTCCTGTCTTATTTGCTGCAAATTATTTTCCCCTTCTGCTGTTTCTTATGCTATTTTGGCACTAATGTATGATTTTATTTCAGTTATACTGTTCATTTTAAATTTTTTTCTGGAAAATTTATACTTAGGAAGGTCTCGTTCAGCATATACAAGTTTGACAAATATTCATTCCTATTTTATTCTTTTTCCCCCCTTCTGATAGCTTGTTATTAAGTATGTAACTTTTGAATGCATATGGAATTAAATTGGTATTTGATATATAGAGAGAAGTAAGGGTTAGAGAGATTTTTCTGAATTGCTAATTAGAAATTTCCTCACAAATGTATTAAATAACAATGCCCTTCTCAATGTGAGGACTCTTGTTGTAAATTAAATTTATACATAATATATGTATATTCTATTTCTATTTAATGTTTTATTGTATTAGTTAAAAATTCCAAGAGAACATTATATAAACATGGTAACATTGGGTTGCCAGGTTTTTCTGGGTTCTAATGACAGGTTGATTTGTATTTACACAGGGATCCAGAAATTTAAGGTTTCAGCAGAAACTTCCTTAGGAGAATCCCAGGTAAGAGAAATCCTAGTCCTGCCTCTACCAAAAGGCAGTCGGGCTCGGTGGCTCAGCCTGTAATCCCACGCCTTTGGGAGGCTGAGGTGAGTGGATTGCCTGAGCCCGCGGGTTCGAGACCCACCTGAGCAACTTGGCGAGACTTCATCTCTACAATAAATCAAAAAATTAGCCGGGCGTGGTAGCATGCGCCTGTAGTTCCAGCTACTTGGAAGGCTGAGGTGGAGGGATCGCTGGAGCCCAGCAGGTAGAGGCTGCGGTGGCCGGGAGCGGCCACTGCACTCCAGTGAAACTCCAACTCAAAAAACAAGCAACAACAAAAAAAAACCCCAAATACCGAAAGGCAAAAATTATTGAATTTTTTAACCACTTTGGTCAATGAGAATGACGGGAGGAATGATGGGAGGACCTGTGAACAGAGCCGGGCCTCTTGGCAATAGGCATCTCCTATTCACAGGATCGAGAAACCAAAAACCAGTTTGCAGTAGAGGATAAGAGAACAAAGTTCACTTGAAGAGAGAAGTGGGGGGAGATCCTTGGGCAAGAGATGCCCTGTGCTCCTTATAGCATGCTTTTTTCTAGATTCTGACCTCCCTAAGCCTGGGTTGTTCTATGGAACACTCCAGTGTCCTTGTAAGACTTTCCCCTTTTCTAACATTGGCTCATGTTGTTCCTATTTCCCGAAAGTGAAAAAGTCCTAAGTAACAAGAACTGCCTTGGGTTGGATTAGCTGTCTATGGCCACTGCTTGCAGAAGCCATCTATCCATCTTGGGGTTGAGAACATCATCGATAACTTGAAGTTGTTTCCTGTATCATCTGAACCTGCCTACAGAGAATATAGCAATTAAGACTTTCTACAATTCAGAAGAGATTTTGGAATATGGATTGACGTTAAGGTCAGTGGTGGCTGTAAAAAGGCAGATGAGATATGTGTCCTTCACATTCTCATGCAACATACATATGACCCTTCAATCTTCACCAGGGATTTCAGCTCTCTTGCTTTGTGACAGACACTAAGCATGCAATAGTGAATTCCAGAGGGTCCTTGTCCTCAAAGTCACTAAGTTACAGTGGGACAATGAGACTTAATTTCAACAGAATGTTGCAGGTGCTCAAAGAGAGGTTTGTGAAGGGTGGTTAGGAATGTGGAGAAGAGTCATTCAGCCCAACAAGGGGATCCAAGAAGGGTTTTCTAGAGAACAAAAGGAAGGAAGGGATAAACAGGGAGTCGAGTTATTATGGATGCATCAAGTTGACTTCTTTGTTTTTCTTTTTCTTTTTATTTTAGATTGACTCCCTTGTTGACAGCAAAAAGTCAGATGCTCCAAATATCCTCTTGTAACAAGCAGAATTCAACTGTTCCTTTCCCTAATATGCCAAGAAGGTGAGGGTGGGGGGGTGGGGAGTGGGAGGGTTGGCCAACAAAGCTGTAGAGTTTCTGTTTTTAAGCTTAAATTTGATTTAAGAACATTAATAATGGAACATGCATGGATAATAAATAATAGAGTCTGTAGTTTTGATGGGTACTTATTTTGGGAAGGTAGTGTAGGCGGCTGCAGTAATTTTGAAGCTTCTAGGTTTTTGACTTTTAAATTCAAGTTCTTCCACCCAAAAGAAGTAAGAATTTTAGGCTAAGCCATGAACACAGAAAGACTGAGAGTCAATTGAAATATCTGAAGTTGAAGAGAACCTCTGTAATTATGATTCTCCTTCCTGAGGCATGAGCCTGTCGTAATAAAGTATTTGGAAATTAGAACTGGTTATTTAAAAAAATCTTATTGGGATGTCCAAGAGATTAAGTATTGATGAAACATGTGGGGGGATTTTTTAAAAAATAATACTTTTTATTGTACAAAATTAAACAACAAAGAACAATACAAAGGAAAAACTAAGTCAGTTCCCCCACTCCTCTCCATCTCTCAGCAATCCCACTTCAAGCAAAATTTGACGAAATAAACAAATACTGATGACTAAAAGGAGAAATCTATAAGTGGAAATACTTAAGACTATTCCCCCCATTGGGATGTTATTATTATTATTATTATTATTATTATTATAATTATATCAGAATCTTACTTTGTCACCCAGGCTGGAGCGCAGTGGCATGATCATAGCTCATCGCAGCCTTCAACTTCGGGTCCAAGTGATCCTTCTGCCTCAGCCTCCTGAGTAGCTGGGACTACAGGTACACACCACCATGCCCAGCTAATTTTTTTATTTTTGTAGAAACGAGGTCTTGTTATGTTGCCCAGGCTGGTCTTGAACTTCTGAGCTCAAGAAATCCTGCTTACCTCGGCCTCCCAAAGTGCTGGGATTGCACACATGAGCCACCATGCCCGACTGGGATCATGTTTTTAAACTTAGGCAACAGACCCCACAGTCCCATAAGCGCCATGAAAAAACCGCAGGCCCTTTGGGTTGGTGGGATCTAAGTTCTAACCAAGGTCCTGGAGAAAGTTGGGAAGAGGTGGCTAAAGTGATTAAAGCTTATACCAAAAAGTTAGGCAAACTGAGAGTGTTTAGCTTGAGGAAAAGGAGGTTGAGGGGTGAGTTAATAATCATCAAGTATTCTGGGTACATACAAGGGACTGAATGATGTTGAAGGAAATGTGCAAAGCTGCAGTAAATGAGATATAGATTACACATGCTGAGACCCCTATTGTGATGGTTATCCTATCCTGGAAAGGACATAAAATCCCTTCGCTGGAGCTTCAGAAACAGGGTAAATATCAACAGCCTGAAAGGGTATACAGAACATGATGCTTCTTGAGATTTTATTACTCTTTTCCCCATTAATAACTTTTAAAAAAATATCAGATGGCCAGGTTTGGTGGCTCAGCCTGTAATTCCAGCACTTTGGGAGGCTGAGGTGAGTGGATTGCCTGAGTCAATGGGTTCGAGACCCACTCGGGCAACTTGGTGAGACCTCGTCTCTACAATAAATCAAAAAAATTAGCCGGGTGTGGTAGCACGCCTGCCTGTAGTTCTGGCTACTTGGAAGGCTGAGGCGGAAGGATTGCCAGAGCCCAGCAGGTCGAGGCTGCAGTGGCCGGAAGCGTACCACTGCTCTCTAGTCTGGGTGACAGAGTGAGACTCTAACTCAAAAAAAAAAAATCAGAGACTGGAAAATGAAGGAAGGACTAGAGAGATAGGAGGAGGAATGGAAGAATTTGAAATCAATCTATTTGCTAGAACATAGAGCAAAAGAAGAGAAAGAGAGAAGGAGCAAAAGCTTCAAGGCTGGCTGAACAGAGTGGGGAGGGGTATTCGTGAACGAAAAACTCCAAAGAGTAGGTGCTGTGCACAAGTTCCCAAAATTCCAAAATGCATATACTAAAATCCTCTCCTCCAAGGTCATGGTATCAGGAGAAAGGGCCTTTGGGGCGTAGAGCCCTCATGAATGGAATTAGTGGCCTTGTAAAAGAAGCCTTGGAGAGTTGTCCTGCCCCTTCCACCATGAGAGGGAGCTGGAAACGGGCCCTCACCAGACACCAAATCTGCCAGTGTTTTGAAGGTGTACTTCCCAGCCTCCAGAACTGTGAGAAATTAATTTGTGTTGTTTATAAGCTGTCCATTTTATGGTATTCTGTTATAGCATCATGAAAGAACTAAGATAGTAAGGGCACAAGAGGAAAAGGAGAAAAAGAAGAGGGGACATGAGGTGTTGACAGGAGTTCTGTGGTGTACGAGTGGATAATCATTAAATCTATTTTCCATCATGTGGAACTAGGAAATTTAAAGATGAAAATAAAGAAAATTTTATTTAAAATTATTTTGAGCCAGGCTCAGTGGCTCAGCCTGTAATCCGGCACTTTGGGAGGCTGAGGTGAGTGGAATACCTGAGCCCGTGGGTTCGAGACCCTCCTGGGCAACTTGGCGAGACCTCATCTCTACAATAAATCAAAAAATCAGCCGGGCGTGGTAGCGCATGCCTGTAATTCCGGCTACTCGGAAGGCTGAGGCGGAAGGATCCCCGGAGCCCAGCAGGTTGAGGCTGCGGTGGCCGGGAGCGGACACATTGCACTCCAGTCTGGGTGACAGAGTGAATCAATTCAAAAAAAAAAAAAAATTATTTTGTTCATGGAACTGTGTTCTTTGAATGTGACAGTGTCCTAGGATTGAACCACATAGGTCTATGATCTCACTGGGGTTGCATATATTAGCCACTCATTTACTCATCAAAACCACATTCAATGTCTAGTATATGCCAAGCACTGTGCCTGAGATTCTGTGTTTATTTAATTTGGTTGCCCTGGGTGGACCAGTTGGGACTTTATATTGCTGGGACCTCCCACGCTCAATGGAAAGAAAAGCTGGATATGTGGTCCCCAAGTTTAAGCTAGTCTATCGTCTGATCTTGAATATGATATTGAAGCATCAGTATCCCACATGATTTTCCTTAACTTGTCTTTAACCTTGGTTTTGTAAGTTGGGAAAGCAAAAATTAACTTCTTAAGAATTAAAAATCAGACAGTAGAAAGACCTGTCTTTCTTAGCCGTCAGAGTGTGTCTTAATCGAGCCCCATCTTTGAATGACCAACAGTTATAAAAGTGTTAAAGGGATGCAAGAGTGGCATGGTAGCAGGGATGATGACCATCAGAACCAGGAAAATACTGCCAAGAATATGTACAGGTGGCTCAGAAACAGTGAGACCTAAGTGAGGATTCTATTTACTGCTGCAAGAATGTAAATATTATAAACTTTTCATCCAGAAAGAAAAGGAAGATTATGAACAGTTGATAACAAAACTAATTATGACATTTGAATTGTGTCTTCACCTGGCTTGTGTTTGCCAAGTGGATTTGTGAGATCCCATCCACCCATGCAAAACTCTCTGTTTCCCTCGATGCAGCCATTCCTCTGTCATTTGGTATATTAGATTTGTCCTTTCTGCTTTGTTTCTTTTAACTGAAGTTATTTGAAGGTGATGTCAAAGTAAACGTCTATGTGTCATTTTAGGTTAGAAGTATAGGGGAAACACTGGCAACCTGGAACACCAGATTTTTTTTTTTGAGTTGGAGTCTTACTCTGTCTCTCAGTCTGGAGTGCAGTGGCACACTCATAGCCACCCCAGTACCGACCTGCTGAGCTCAGGAGATCCTTCTGCCTCACCTTTCCAAGTAGCCGAAACTACAGACACGTGCTACCACGCCTGGCTGATTTTTGATTTATTGTAGAGACGAGGTCTTGCCAAGTTGCCTGGGCTGGTCTCGAACCCATGGGCTCAAGCAATCCACTTGCCTCAGCCTTCCAAAGTTCTGGGATTACAGGCTGAGGCTGGCCTGGAACACCAGATTTTAATCACTATTGATTAGCGATACCAACTATTTAATCACTATCAATTACTGACCAGTGTTCATGCAGCATCAGCAAAGATGGGGAATGAAGCAGTCTTAGGCCAGAAATCTACCATGGTTATGGTTTGCTTGTAGAAAAACTTCCCCTCCCACACCCCTAAAATTTCCACAGTAAATAATGAAAATGCCCATAACCTGTGTTTGACGATGTGCAAGATTATGGATTAATCTTCTGTTTTTCCCAGATGGGGAGTCTAGAAAATGGAAATTGGGTGAGGCAATGGGAGTTCTTGGGGTCAGATAACCTGGGTTTAAGATTGTTTCTGTCACCTACTGTGACTTTATTTAGATGCCTCAGGCTTCACTCATTCTTCTGCAAACAATATTACACTTCATAGGGCTAATTTAATAATTATATGAACAACCAATATGTAAAATGTATGGTTGATAACCCCAATGCACTGTACTAATGTATGGCGTGAGGGACAGAATAGCCTTACAATGAAGATACTGTATACTGGAGGCAGGACAACTTGCATTTGATGCCTGACTCTTTCACCTGACTCGGTAGTATATGTGACCTTGGTAGTGTGTGATGGCCTCCATAGTGTGCATGTTCTCAGGAGTGTATGTGATCTCAGTAGTGCATGTGACCTTGGTAGTATGTGGTGACCTCGGTAGTATATGGTGAAGTGCCCTGATATTGGAGCTAGACTTCTCAGGTTTGAGCCTTGACCTTGACTCTTCCCTTTGCTAGCTGTGGGAGTTTGAAAATTTATCTGCGTCCCTCAGCTTCTTCCTACAAGGGACTTACAATAGAACCTACCTGGAAAGGCTACGGTGAGGATTAGCTGAGCTGATACATGTAAAGCACTTAGGACATCATCCAGAAAACAGTAGATGCTTGACAATGATGATGATTCAACTCTCCAATCTTCTGTCTCCTTGTTTGTAAAAGGGGGAAAATAATGCCTAGCTTACAGGGCTGGCATGGGATTAAATGAAATAATATTTCAGCACCTAGTACAATTGCCTGGAGTGCAGCAGATACTTTCTAGGTCATGTGGTTGGTGCCAAAGCCAATCTTGATAATTCCATCCCCTTGGCACCAGTATGTTTAAAAATGAGTACCTGACCTGTCTCTGTTCAATAAGTCTTAAAGTTCAGTCTGCTAGTGGCTTCCATTAAAACTTTGTCTCTCCTGAAATATTATTTCATTTAATCCCACACCATCCCTGTGAGCTAGGCATTATTTTCCCCACTGTACAAACAAGGAGACAGAGGATTGGAGACTAGATGCATCATCCCCTGTGATCTGTGTCTCTGATCTGTGTCTGGATGTGACATCGTCTGTGTCTCTGATCTGCATCTGGATATGACATTTCTCATCACTTTTTACTCAATTCTCTCATGCAGCATGACAACAAATAAATGGGCAGGTATAAAACTGGTGGTTGCTGAACAATTACACTGGAATAAAATTTCTGTAGACCAAAAACACTTGTAAAAAAGCCGGGCTCTGGGCTAGCTTTAGTCTTTATACAGAAGCAAGTTTCCTCTGAGGGCCACCTCCCTTTGGCTGTGGATAGTCAGATGCTGGTCTTGTGAACTAGATGTCTTTGAAACATGACCTTATAAGACAATTCACAGTATCCTAGCTTTGAGTCTCTGTCCCACCTGAAATCAAGACAAACAAATAAATGTCCATTGAGTAAGTAGTGAGAACAAAGAGTAAGTAGTGAGAACAAACAGCTTCTAAAAGTGTGGCAAAGAGCATATACGAAGCTTGCTTACCTTATGCCCCCAGCAAGAACTTGGGGATCATGTTGTTACTTGGGTCACTCAAAAAACTCCAAACAGGAAGAACGTTTTAATCTTCAGAAGGTCTTTCCTCCGTGTTCAGCTTTCCCACCTGGTGTCTGGACCGTTTCCAAACCCATCATTCTCCTTTATTTGCTATAAGGCTTTTACTCTCAAAATCCTGACCTGGGAAAGTGGTGTAGAGGTCTAGAGAGAAAAGAGACTAAGATGATGTGGTGACAAGCATCCAAATAACCAGAGAGTCTGGAAATGGGAAAGAGGCGCTGATGGAGATGTGGGTTTAAGGACTTTGGTTTTAGTTTTAGATCACTTAGCTGTCAAGTTATTAAGCTATTGCTTAATATGTACCATTTGTTGAACAGTTAGTCTGTGCCTGGTAATATTCTAAATGCTACACAGGGATGAACTCACTTAATCCCCAAATTCCCTATGAAGATATTTACATGATTTCCACTTTAAAGATGGGGAAAGGGCTGGGTACAGTGGCTCTCGCTCGTAATCCTAGCACTTTGGGAGGCCGAGGCAGGAAGATTGCTTGAGGCCAGGAGTTTGAGACCAGTTTGAGCAACATAGCATGATTGTAGTCCCAGTTACTCGGGAGGCTGAGGCAGGAGGATCACTTGAGCACAGGAGGTCGAGGCTGCAGTGAGCCACGCTTGTGCCAAGACAGAGTTGTTAGATGACTTACTCAAAGTTATACGGCTACCAAATGGTGGAACTAGTACTTGAAACCAAGAAGTCTATCTCCAGAATCAATGCGCTTAACCTTTCCATTGTTTGGTATCTTAAATAAACAAAGATTATTTTTTTCTATAGATACAGTTTTCTAAATTCCCTATATCATTCTTATTTCAAATCAGAGTTACTACAACATAATCCATTACAGGCAAAGATTTGAGGCAGTACCTTGGAGTTGACTGTCTTAAGATTTCATCTTCCGTAAGTTCCCAGTTACTGGAAATTTCAGGATAAACAAGAGTAAGTAGTGAGAACTAAAAATGAAACATGGTTTCTTGTCCCTGTGCTAAACAATGCTGGAACCAAGCAAAAATGACTTAGTTACTTGTTCCAGGAAGTATTTGTTTCTGGAAGATAAGATGGCAAACCAACTAAAATAGTTCACTTCTGAAGACTATTAGCTGACTCTTCAAAACTAACTTTGAGGTCCTTACTGTGCTCACAAACCTAAAGTTGTTATGTCAGAAATCCTGCCCAGTCCCAACCAGTTCTCCACTTGTAAGACTCACCTTAAAATCACCTACCCTCGAGACCTCATCTCTACAATAAATCAAAAAATCAGCCAGGCATAGTAGCGCATGCCTGTGATTCCAGCTACTTAGAAGGCTGAGGCGGAAGGATCGCCGGAGCCCAGCAGGTCGAGGCTGCGGTGGCCAGGAACGGCCACTGCGCTCCAGTCTGGGCAAGAGAGTGAGACTCCAGCTGAAAAAAAAAAAAAAATCACCTACCCTAAGCACTAAAACTCTATAAAGATTTCCCCATTATTTTTCTCTTCTGAGACACTACTAAGACCCAGGAAGAAGGTGTGCTTTCCATTGCAGCAAGTCGAATAAACCTGGCTTTGCTTGTATATAGGTTATTCTGGTGGTCTTTTAAAAGTTGACAGTGGGAATACCTTCACCAGCTGGTGGTTGGAGGACCATACGCCTTTGAGTCACCTATAAACACCATTAACTGGTTAACCCGGGCAACTTTTTGGCAACTACCTGAATGCCGCTTCCATTCTGAGCTATGCTTTGGCTACAGGACTCTGGAGAATGGGGCCCGAAACTGGCAAAGAAAAATCAAGAGTGTCAGCTACTTAAGCCTTCTTTGCATTATTTCTGTTGGGATTTTAAAAATAAAAAATGAAGGTACTCACAAAATCTTTACATTTCGAAAATGAAGTCCATCATTCTACACACCTGCCTTACGAACTGTCAGGCTGCCTGGGACAGACAGGACATACAGACAATGAATGTTTCTGTTGTGAAAATCCTTGGCTTTACGCCATTTCCTTCACACTGATCCTGTAATGCATATCCTTATGTGGCTTGTTTTCTGGCCTACTTAGAGGGAATTAGAGGTATTTGTTTCCATGACCAGACCACAGCATGAGGAAAACTGCGAGTCTTCTGGGACAGTAAATTCTTAAAGACTCGGTCAACTATTCTCAATCCTGTGTTGTGAGTTGAGCCTTTTCTAATTCATCGAACTCCTGCCCTGCCTGGTGCGTCTTAACTCCCTAATGCCCAGTCATCTTCAGTTTTCTCTGAGTTTGCTTCATTTCATTTTACCTAAAAGATATCTTTAAACATACACATTCCTAGTAATTTTACATAAATGACAAAATGTGATCATATTATACATATTGTAATTTTACTTGACACACAGCCTTATACAAATTTCTATTTTCCTTTGTGGCTCTCATCTCTGTAACCTGCCTGTCTTGACCCTGTCATATCATTTCCCTTCCCCAGTACTTCCCAGGTAATCTTTTTTTTTTTTTTTTTGAGTTGGAGTCTCACTCTGTCGCCCAGACTGGAGTGCAATGGCAGCTTCCGGCCACCGCAGCCTCGACCTGCTGGGCTCAGGCGATCCTTCTGCCTCAGCCTTCCAAGTAGCCGGAATTACAGGCATGCGCTACCACGCCCGGCTGATTTTTTTTAATTTATTATAGAGATGAGGTCTCGCTGCCCAGGTGGGTCTCGAACCTGCGGGCTCAGGCAATCCACTCACCTCAGCCTCCAAAAGGCGCGGGATTACACCGAGCCACCGAGCCTGGCTCCCAGGTAATCTTTATTAACAACCTTTGTAGTCGTATATCAACATAGATGCATAGAAGATTTATCATTGTTTGTTATCACCTGATGCACACTTTTCTGCATCTTACTTTTCTCATGCAATAGCATTTTATTGAAACCCCCAAGTTAATTGGTCCAGTTCTAATTCCTTCTTTTTAATAGTCACATAATCTCTGGTAATGTGCATTCTATTGGGAATTTTTTTTTTTTTTTTATCCTTTACCCACCAAGGGGCATGTCTTGTTTGTCACTATTATAGTGCTGTTAGTGAACTTCTTGGACACATGGTCATTCTTACTGATGGTTTTCTCACTATGAGATCATTTCTTAGGAATAAATTGCTGGGTAGAAGAGTATTTTTTTATTTTAATATATTTAATAGATATTGCCAAACTACTCTCCTAAATGGCTGTAGTATTCACACTTTTCTTCTGTTATGGACTGAATTGTGTCCCTCCAAAACTCATATGTTGAAGTCCTAACTCCCAATGTGACTATAACTGGAGGTAGAACCTTTAAAAAGGTAATTAAAGTCAAATGAGGTCATAAGAGTGGGGTCCTAATCAATAGACCCGTGACCTTACAAGAAGAGGAAGAGACACACCAGACACCAGGGATACACACAGAGAAAAAGTACACATTGGGACACCGTGAGAAAGTGGCCATCTGCAAGCCAAGAAGGGAGGCCTCAGGAGAAACCCAACTTGCCGGCACCTTGATCTAGGGCTTCCAGCTTCCAAAACTGTGAGGAATTTTGTTTTTAAGCCACCCAGTCCGTGGTATTTTGTTGTGGCAACCAGAGAAAGGGTAGCAATTGTAGTGGCTGAATGTTCAATCTGGGAGACCACCAAGAGCCAATTCCGATGAAAGTTCAAGAGGGTCTTTAGTTGCAAGCTCGAGCCTGGACCTCTGTCGACCACCGATGCAGCGGAGTACACCCAGAGGCCCTGACTTCCTTAAGCAGATGCCTTTTATGCTTTTACATAAAGGGAGGAGGAGTTTGGGGGGACTTTCCAGTCCTGTTATCATTTAATTGGGTCGTAACCTCTGGTTGTCAGCTCAATCGTGGAGGATTGGCTAGCTTGACTTGGGCTGACCTTGGCCCACTAGCTGGTGAAGTTGCAGAGACATTTGGAAACTTTAGGTGATTTTCCCCTGGCACCTGATTGGTTGTTGCTAAGGGGAAAGTGGGTCAAGGGAAGGGGTTAAAGCTTGAACTGGAGCTTTGCAGTTTTTTCTCATAACTGAAACTTTAAACAGCTACAGGTTATGTTTTAAAGCAGAAAACTAAAATGGCTGTGCTATTGTCCACAGCAAGAGTATGATCACGGGGCCTATTAAAGCAGACAATAGTGTGGTTAAACAAGGTGAGCAGTTAAACCAATATTCAAACCATCCCTGTCTCTGCTCCCGCTCTAATTTGCGCTTAGTCAAACCTTCTCGCACCTTAGCCATGAATTCCTTTACTATCCCTGAATGTTCGGTGTAGAAACAACATTCTTCTCCCAGGGCGGCGCAGAGGCCACCTTGCTGGAGGAACAGTAGGTCTAAGCCTCTATGGTTTTGCAGAACTGCTTCAGACAGAAAGGTTAGGGATTCCTGTAAGTGTGAAATAGAAGTTTCTATTTTTTCTATGTCAGAATCTATTGCAGCCCGAAGGAATACGTCCTCCTCAGTGTGGTACAGTATTTTGGGGAGTAACTGTACCAAAATGCAAAAGCCCTCAGACTGAGTGAGTACCTGCCCATGAA
>NW_007252939.1:0-7387 GCF_000164805.1 Carlito syrichta
TGGATTGGAATGGAGAGGAATGGAATGGAGTAAATAGAATATAATGGAGAGGAATAAAAATGTAAGAAATGGAAAGGAATTTAAAAAGATGGAATGGAATGTAGAGGAATGGATTGAAACGAATAAAATGGAGACAAGAGAAAGGCAATGTAATGCAGAAGAGTAGAAAGAATGGAAAGAAATGGAATATAATGAAGAGGAATGGAATGGAGAAGAATGGAATGAAATGGAATGCAAAGGAATGCAATGTAATGAAGAGGAATGGAATGGAAAGGAATGGAGAGGAATAGCATGAAATGGAATGCCTGGGAATGGAATGGAATGGAGATGAATAGAATGTACAATATGGAATGTGGGGATTGAACGGAGTGGAATAGAATGGAAAGAATTGGAGTAGAAAGGAATACAATGAAATGAAATGGAGAAGACAGGAATGGAACGGGAAGTAGTGGAGTGGAATGGAATGGAGTTGAATGGAATGGAATGGAATGGAATAGAATGTAGAGGAATCCAAAGAAAAGGAATTTAAAAAGGTGGAATGGAATATAGAATAATGGAATAGAATGAAATGGAAAGAAAAGAAAAGGAAGAGAATGGAATGCAGTAGATAGGAATGGAATGGAAAGAAATGGAAAATAATGAAGAGGAATGGAATGAAATAGTGGAATGCAGTGGAATGTAATGGATTGGAGAGGATTGGAATGAAAAGGAATGGGAGGATTGGTATGAAATGAAATGGCTGGGAATTGAATGGAATGGAGATGAATAGCATGGACAGAAATGGAATGGAGAAGAATAGAATATAGAGGAATAGAATGGAGAGGAATGGAGTAGATAGGAATTGAATGAAATGAAATGGAAAAGAAAGGCATGGAGTGGAAGGGAATGAGGTGGTTTGGAATGGAGAGGCATGGAATACAGTAAAATGGAATGGAATCGAATGGAATTTAATGGAAAGGAATGGAATACAATAAAGTGGAATTGAATGGGATGGAGTGGAATGGAATGGAGAGGAATTAAAGGGAAAGGAATAGATTGGAACTGAGTGGAATGGAATAAAATGCAGTGAAATGGAATGCAGAGGAACGGAACGGAGGAAAATGAAGAGGAATGAATGGAATCAATGGAATGGAGATTAATGGAAAGAAAGAAAAGTAATTGAGTGCAAATAAATTTAATGGAAGAGAGAGAAATGGAAAGGAAAGTAATAGAATGGAATGGAAAGGAATGGAATGGAATGCAGAGGAAAGGAATAAAATGCTGAGGCATGGAATGTCGAGGAAAGGAATGGATTGGAATGGAATGGAATTGAATGGAATGGAGAGAAATGGAATGGAGAGAAATGGAATGGAGAGGATTTGAAGCAATGGAATTGATGGGAAAGTAATGGAGAGGAATGGAATAGAACAGAGTGCAATGGAATGAAGAGGTATGGAATAGAGAGAAATTGAATGGATACAAATGGAGTGGAAGGGAATTAAATGGAGAAGAATGCAATGGAAAGTATACAATGGAATGACATTGAGGTGAATGGAATGGCATTGTGAGGAATGGAATGGATTGGTTAGGAATGGAATGGAGAGGAATGTATTGGAGTGGAATGGAATCCAATCTAGACGAATTCATTGGTAAGGAATTGGAAAATATTGAATGAAAGTTTTAGGAATCGAAATTAATGTAATGGAGAGAAAATTAAAGGAATGGAATTCAGAAGAGTTGAATGGAATGCAGAGATATAGAAGTAATGGAGAGGAAGGCAATGGAGAAGAGTGGTATGGAATGGAATGCAATGGAGAGCACAGTAGTGGAATGGAATGGAGAGGAATGGGATGGAATGGAGAGGAATGCAATCGATTGGAATGGAATGATATCGAGAAGAATGTAATGTAATGCTGAGGAATGTAATGTAATGTAGTATAGTGGAATGTTTCGAAATGGAGAGGAAAGGAAGGAATGGAATGGAATACAGTATATTGAAATGGAATAGAAGGCAGAGGAATAGAAAGGAAAGGAATGGAATGGAATGGAAATAACACAATGGAATACACGAATGGAATGGAATTTGGAGGAATGAAAAGGAGTGGAATAGATTGGAATTGAATGGAATGGAATAGAATGAAATGGAGAGGAATGTATTGGAATGGGGTGGAAAAACGGAATGGAGAGGAATGAAACGGAGGTGAATTAAATGGAATGGAATAAAACTTTGTAAAATGGAATGTATAGGAATCGAATGGAGTGGAATGAAGAAGAATGGAATGGAGAGAAATGCAATGGAGTGGAATGGAATTGAATGGAGATGAATGGAATGCAATGCAAAGGAATGATATTGAGAGGAATGGAATGGAAATGAATGGAATGGAGAGGAGCAGAAGGTACTGGAATGTAATAAAGTGCAATGCAAAGAAAAGGAAATGAATGGAATGGAGAGGAATGGAGAGGAAAGGCATACAATGGAATGGAATGGAGTGGAATGGAATGCCATGGATAGGAATGGAATGGAGAGGAATGGAATGGAGTGAAATGGATTCAAATGTAGATGAATCCATTGGTAAATAATTGAAAAAGGTTGAATGGAATTCAGAGAAATGGAATGGAAAGGAATGTAATGGAGAGAAAATTAATGGAACGGAATGCAGAAGAGTTGAATGGAATGGAGAGATATAGAATGGAATAGAGAGGAAGGGAATGGGGAAGAGTTGTCTGGAATGGAATGCAATGAAGAGCACTGTAATGGAATGGAATGGAGAAGAATGGGATGGGATGGAATGGAGAGGAATGGAATTGATTGCAATGGAATGGTATCAAAGAAATGGAATGTAATGCTGAAATGTAATGGAATGTAGTATAGTGGAATGCATCAAAATGAAGAGGAAAGGAATGGAGAGAAATGCAATAGAGTACAATGAAGTGGAATAGAAGTTAGAGAAATGGAAAGGAAAGGAATGGAAAGAATGCAGTGGAATAAAGGAATGGAATGGAATGTGCAAGAATGAAATAGAGGAATGGAATGGAGTGTAAAGTATTGGAATTTAACGGAATGGAATAGAATCAAAAGGAGAGGAATGCATTGGAATGGAGTGGAATAAAATGGAATGGAGAGTAATGTAATGGAGGTGAATTAAATGGAATGGAATGGAATAAAACATAGTGAAATGGAATGGAGAGAAATGGAATGGAGTGAAATGAAGAGGAATGGAATGGAATGGAGAGGAATGGAATGGAGAGAAATACAATGGAGTGGAATGGAGCTGTAAGAAGAGGAATGGAATGGAATGGAAAGGAATGATATTGAGAGGAATGGAACAGAAATGATTGGAACGGAAAGGAGAGGAAGGTTCTGTAATGTAATATACTGGAATGCAATGAAATGGAGATGAATGGAATGGAGAGGAATGAAGTGGAAAGGCATACAATGGAATGTAATGCAGAGGAATGGAATGGAGTGGAATGGAATGGAATGGATAGGAACGGAAAGGAGAAAAATGGAATGGAGTGGAATGGAATCAAATATAAACGAATCCAATGGGAAGGAATAGAAAGAATTGAAAAAGATTGAAAGGAATGTAGAGGAATGGAATAGAAAAGAAGGCAATGGATAGAATGGGAAAGGAATGGAATACAGAAGAGTGGATTGCAAGGGAGAGAAATAGAAGTTAACGAGAGGAAGGGAATGGAGAACAGTGGAATAGAAGGGAAAGCAATCAAGGGCAATGGAATGGAGAGGAATTGAATGGAATGGAGAGGAATGGTGAGGATTGAAGTTGAATGGAATAGAATAGAGAGTAATGGAATAAAATGGAAAGGGCAGGAATTGTGGGGCATGGAATGATTGGAACTTAATGAAGAAGAATGGCATGGAATCGGGAGGAATGGAATGAAGTAGAATGGCATGAAAAGGAATGGAGAAGAATGGAATAGAGAGGAATGGAATAGAAAAGAAAGGAAAGTTGACGAAAGAAATTGAATGGATTATAGTGGATGGGAATGAAATTGACAGGAACGGAATGGGGAGGAAAGGAATAGAGCAGAATGGAATGGAAAGCAATGGAGAGGAATGGCATGGAATGGAATGGCTGGGAATGGAATGGAATGGAGATGAATAAAATTGAAGAGCAATGAAATGTAGAGGAATACAATGGAAAGAAATAGAATGGAGAGGAACGGAGTAGAAAGAAAAAGATTGGAATGGAAAGGAGAAGAAAGGAATGGAAAGGAAAGTAGTGGAATGGAATGGAATGGGAAGATTGGAATGGAGAGGAATGGAATGGAGTAAAATGGAATGGAGTAGAATGGAATGGAATGAAGGAGGGTGTAATATAATGGAGATTAATGGAATGGAAAGGAGTTGAATGGAGAAGAATGGAATGGAGAGGAATGGAATCAAGAAAAATAGAATGGCTTGCATTGGAATGGAAAGGAACTATAGGGAGAGGAATTGAAGGGAAATTTGAGGAATCGAATGGAAAAGAATTGAAAGGAATAGAAAGAGATGAAATGGAATTTAGTGGAATGAGATGGAGAGGAATGAAATGGAACATATCAAATTGAGAAGAATGGAATGGAAAGGGATGGAATGGAATGGAATAGAGGGGAATGGAAAATAGTGGAATGGAATGGAATGAAGATGAATGAAATGGAGAGGAATGCATTGGACTGGAAGTAAATGGAGTGGAATGGAATCAAATGGAATAGAATAGAATGGAATGGAGAGGAAAGGGATGGAATGGAAAGAATGCAATGGAATACAGAAATGGAATGGAATGATGAGGAATGAAATGGTGAGGAATGGAATGGAGTGGAATACATTGGAATAGAATGGAATGGTATGGAATCAAATGGAGAGGAACGGATTGGGTTGGTGTGGAATAAAATGGAATGGAGAAGAATGAAATGGAGATGAATTAAGTTGGATGGAATGGAACGGAATGGAATAAACTATAGTTAAATGGAATGGAGAAGAAGGGATTGGAATTTTAAAAAGTGGAATGGTAAGGAAAGGAATAGAATGGAATAGATTGGAAAGGAATAGAATCGAAAGAAATGGAATACACTGAAAAGGAATAGAGAGAAATGGAAAGGAAAGGAATGGAATGAATCAAATGGAATGGAATGGTATCGAGAGGAATGAATGGAAAGGAATGAAATGGAATAGAGTTGAATGCATTGAAATGGAGAGGAATGGAATGGATATGAATGGAATGAATTGGAACCAAATGGAATGGAATGGAATGGAGAGGAATGGAATGGAATGGAAAGGAATGAAATGGAATGGAAAGAAGAGGAAGAGAATGGAGAGGAATGGAATAGAAAGGATTGGAATTGAATGGTGAAGAAAGGATTGGAAAGAAATACAAGAGAATGGGATTCAGAGGAATAGAATGGAATTGAATGCAGATTAATGGAATTGAGAGTAACGGAATGGAGTGAATGGGAATGGAGTAGAATGAAATGTAATGGAGGGAAATGTAATAGAATGGAGATTTAATGGAATGCAAAAGAATGGAATGGAGAGGAAGAGAATAGAGAAGAATAGAATCTAGATAAATTGAATGGATTGAAGTGGAGTGGAAAAGAATTGTAGGTAGAGGAATTGAAAGGAAATTTGAGAAATCAAATGAAAGGAAAGGAAAGAAATGGAAAGAGATGGAATGGAATTTAGATGCATGTGATGGAGAGGAATTAAATGGAATAAATGGAAATGAAAAGAATGGAATGCATTGGAATGTAATGGAATGGAGAGGAAAGGAAAGGAAAGGAAAGGAATGGAATGGAACGAAGAGGAACAGAATGGAGAGGAATAGATTGGACTGGAATGAAATGGAATGGAACGGAATAGATTAGAAAGGAATGGAGAGTAATGGCATGGAATGGAAATAATGCAATGGAACACAGTATGCAATGCAAAGTTGTGGAATGGAATGGAGAGGAATGGATTGGAATGGAATGGAATGTTATGGAATTGAATGGGGAGTAACGAATTGGGATCGACTGGAATAAGGAATACAATGGAATGGGATGGAGAGGAATGGAATGGAATGGAGTGGAATGGAATGGAGAGGATTGAAATGGAGTGGATTGGAATGGAATGCAGAGGAATCCAAAGGTAAGGAATGGAAAGGAATTCAAAAAGATGTAATGGACTAGAGAGAAATAGAATGCAAACGAATGAAATGGAGAGAAAAGTAAGACAATGGATGCAGAAGGGTGGAAAGAAATGTAAAGAAATGGAATATAATGAAGAGGAATGGAAAGGAGACGAGTGGAATGGAATGGAATGCAATGGATTGGAATGGAATGAAGGGAATGGAATGGAAAGGAATGGAGAGGAATGGCATGGAATGGAATGCCTCAGAATGGAATTGCAAGAAGATGAATAGAATGTAGAAAAAAGGAATGGAAAGGAATCGAACGGAGAGGAATAGAATGGAGAGGATTAGAGTAGAAAGGAAATTAACGGAATGGAAAGGAGAAGAAAGGAATGAAAAGGGAATTAGTGGAGTGGAATGGAATGGAGAGGAATGAAATGGAGTGGAATGGAATGGAATGTAGAGGAATCAAAGTTAAGGAATGGAAAGGAATTTAAAAAGATGAAATGGAATATAGAGGAAAGGAATGGAAAAGATGAAATGGAGAGAAAAGGAAGAGAATGGATTGCAGAAGAGTGGAATGGAATGGAAAGAAATAGAATATAATGAAGAGGAATGGAATGGAATAGTGGAAGGAGTGAAATTCAATGGAATGGAATTGAAAGGAGAGGAATGGATTGGAAAGGAATGGAGAGAAATGGGATGGAATGGAATGGCTGGGAATGGAACGGAATAGAGATGAGTTGTTGGAGAGTAATGGAATGGATGAGAATAGAATGGAGAGGAATAGAATAGAGAGGATTGGAGTCGAAAGTGATAGAATGCAATGAAATGGAAAGAAAAGGAGAAAGTGGAATAGAATGCAGTGGTATGGAAAGGAGAGGCATGAATAGAGTAAAATGGAATGGAATAGAATGGAATGGAAAGAAATAAATTGGAATGGAATGGTAGGGAGAGGAATGGAATGGAGAGTAATTAAAGGGAAAGTAATGGATTGGAATTGCATGGAATGGAATGAAATGTAGTGAAATGGAATGCAGAGGAATGGAATTGAGGGAAATGAAGAGGAACGGGATGGAATCAATGGAATGGAGACTAATTACAGGAAAGCATGAAATTGAGTGTAAAGAAATTGATTGGAAGTGAGAGAAATGAAAAGGAAAGGAATTTAATGGAATGGTAAGCAATGGAATGGAATGTGGAAGAAAGGAATGGAATGCTGGGGAATTTAATGGATAGGAAAGGAATGGAGTGGAATGGAATGGAAAGAAATGGAATGGAGAGGAAAGTAATGGAAT
>NW_007252940.1:0-863 GCF_000164805.1 Carlito syrichta
TTGAGTAGGTATCTATGATTTAAGCTCTCAGACCTTATTCGTATCACTTGGAAACTTTTCAGTGATCCTGCAAGTTCACAGAATAGTCAGGCCTAGATCTCAGAGTTTGCTGAAAGGAAATGTTTCTAAATGGGGCATGGCATTCATCTTTACAGCTACTAATTCTGTCTCCAGAACAAAGCATGTATATGGGATAGACTGAGAACCCAAACATCAAATGTCAAAATGTTGTCATAGAAAGAAATCATTGTTTGAGAGATGAGGTCACGCCAAGTTGCCCAGGCAGGTCTCGAACCCGCGGGCTCAGGTAATCCACTCACCTTAGCCTCCCAAAGCACGGGATTACAGGCTGAGCCACCAAGCCCAGCTACAAAAACGATTTTGAAAGACTAAAATATTTACTATCTGTCTTTTGATTTTAAAAATTTGCCAATCTGTGCTCTAAGAGATATTTAGCTATATAAATATCTTACAGCCAAAACACTAGGCCCGTTTTCCTCACATGATATTTATGTCTTCATTACAAATTGCCTAAAAATCCTTTATCAATTCTTTATTATCCCATACAGTGCTTTACAAATTTATGAAAAATTTACAATGTTAAATTGTTTAACTATTTTCTAAGTTCATAATTATCGCTCACAGTAATTTTTCTCTCTACATTGAACAGAAATAGTAGAAATCACATAACCAAGCCCCCTTGTTTTATAGGTGAGTAAACCAGGGCTGGAAAGAGGAAAGGAGCTCACCCACAAAGCTCACCCACAGCTAGTGGGGAAAGAGTCAGAACTAAAAGCATCACCTTGCCGGACTCAGTGGCTCAGCCTGTAATCCCGCGCCTTTGGGAGGCTGAGGTGAGTGGA
>NW_007252940.1:1143-1657 GCF_000164805.1 Carlito syrichta
CAGGTCGAGGCTGCGGTGACCGGGAGCGGCCACTGCACTCCAGTCTGGGCGACAGAGTGAGACTCCAACTCAAAAAAAATAAATACATAAATAAATAATAAATAAATAAAAGCACCACCTGGATTCTGGCATTCTTGCACTA
The DNA here is from genome assembly GCF_000164805.1 of Carlito syrichta. Taxonomy (NCBI): domain Eukaryota; kingdom Metazoa; phylum Chordata; class Mammalia; order Primates; family Tarsiidae; genus Carlito; species Carlito syrichta. Next base: position 1,286 of record NW_007252940.1, read on the forward strand.
CACTTGACTGCTGCTCCCAGTTCCCTGGGGAGATTATATCATTCAAAATGGTAATTTAAAAAAATAAATTAGTGCTAAATGGTTACATACAAAATATATTCTTCTGAGCTATTCCTGAACCCCCTTCCAAGACTAAAACAGGGAAATTTCCCTACTGTCTCTGTGAGGCAACATTTTCCCAGTTTATCTGCCAGTTCTGTTGCCTATGATAGCCTGTGCTTTAGACCTAGGTTTCCAGTCATGGTGGCATGTTAGCATTGCCTGGTTTAGCCGGGATCTGTGGCTCAGCCTGTAATCCCAAGCTTTGGGAGGCTGAGGTGAGTGGATTGCCTGAGCCCGCGGGTTCGAGACCCGCCTGGGCAACTTGGCGAG
>NW_007252940.1:1843-22245 GCF_000164805.1 Carlito syrichta
AGACTGGAGTGCAGTGGCCACTCCCGACCACCGCAGCCTCGACCTGCTGGGCTCCAGTGACCCTTCTGCGTCAGCCTTCCAAGGAGCCGGAACTACAGGCGCACGCTACCACGCCCATCTAATTTTTGGTTTATTGTAGAGATGAGGTCTCGCCAAATAGCCCAGGCGGGTGTCGAACACGTGGGCTCAGGCAATCCACTTGCCTCGGCCTCCCAAAGTGCTGGCCTTACAGACTGAGCCACGGAGCCTGGCCTTGTTTTGTTTTAATACCAAGGCTTGGGCCTCATTCTCTGGCTTTCTGATTCAACCATTCTGAGTAGGGCCTAAGAAATGTGTACACTCTTAGGGTCCAATTGATTCTAATATGAACCACTGTGTTAGAATATGTGAAACCATGTTGTACAGAAAGTAAAAATATTTTTACACATGGTAAAATTTCTTCACCAGAGAGGATAGCTCTGACTCTGAAAATGTCTTGGGCTTGATTAATTCCTATATAATAGGGTAATTTTAATTTTTAAAAATTAATTAAAAAACTGTACATTATGCAAACTATAACAAAATAATTGAGGATAAATTAAGGATTAATTCTCCATTTTAGTTTCTTTTTTATAAAGTCCATTATAAACATCTATAATTTTTCTTCTGGTATACCAAATCTACTTTCTGAAATACAAAGTCTACTTTACCTTGTCAAAAAGTCAGTTATCAAAATTGTATACTGGCCGGGCATGGTGGCTCGGCCTGTAATCCCAGCACTTTGGGAGGCCGAGGCGAGAGGATTGCCTCAGCTTGGGGGTTCGAAACCAACCTGGGCAACTTGGTGAGCCCTCGTCTCTACAATAAAACAAAAAATAAGCTGGGCGTGGTGGCAAGTCTCTGTAGTTTCAGCTACCTGGGAGGCTGAGGTAGAAAGATCGCCTGAGTCCAGCAGGTCGAGGCTGCGGTGGCCATGAGTGTACCACTGCACTCCAGCCTGGGTGACAAAAGTGAGACTCCAACTCAAAAAAAAAAGTATACTAATAGATATAACAACCAGTGATCAATAATCCATAGTGCTTTGGATCTGGAGCGGTTTGGTCAACATGTAGCTACTTGGAAGATCAACTTGCATCTAAGGAAAACAATATATGTTTCTTTATACATATTTATCTATCTAGGTATATGTATATATGCATACATTTAAATACAAATATTGTGACACATAAATTTTGACCTGAAAAAAATGTTGATCCAGGAAAATATGACATTAAACATAAACCTACTACAACATGTGGTTTTAGACATAAATTTGATTATATATATAGTTAAATGATATATAGTGTACCCCAATACATCATTCTCAAAGAGGCTATAAATATTTTCAAGTGAGGAACAAGAATTCTTCAATCAAATTGTATGCCATTTGGAGTATATTTAAGACTCAGCTGAGTGTAAAGTAAAAGACATATTGTTGGCTGTAAGAAAGTCAAGTTACTAGCCGGGCTCGGTGGCTCAGCCTGTAATCCTGCGCTTTGGGAAGCCGAGGTGAGTGGATTGCCTAAACCTGCGGGTTCGAGACTCGCCTGGGCTATTTGGCGAGACCTCGTCTCCACAATAAATCAAAAATTAGCCAGGCGTGGTAGCGCGCGCCTGTAGTTCCAGCTACTCGGAAGACTGAGACGGACGGATCGCCGGAGCCCAGCAGGTCAAGGCTGCGGTGGCCCGGAGTAAGATTCCAACTCAAAAAAAAAAAAAAAAAGTCAAGTTACTGCATGTAAGAAAATTTTCACCTCTCTATGCTTAATATACAATCTTACATCCCCTGCTTAGATTAAATCTTTCAATGATGGAGCCAAAGATGAAAAATAATTTAGGCCCTGTTTCTTTGTCAAAAACTGTTCGATATTCTAAACCAATACAGTGAGTATGGGTATGTAAGTCCCTGAAAGTGCCCATTTAGCAATAATAATTTGACTTCGTAAGAATTTGTAAATTATATTCACAAAAAAAAGATATAAACCAGGGTTTCTCAATCTTGGCACTGTTGATATTTGGAGCCATTTTTTTTTTGAGTTGGAGTCTTACTCTGTCACCCAGACTGGAGTGCAGTGGTAAGCTCCTGGCCACCTGTTGGGCTCGGGTGATCCTTCCACCTCAGCCTTCCAAGTACCCGGAACTACAGGTGCGCGCTACTACGCCCGGCTAATTTTTGATTTATTGTAGACATGAGGTCTCACCAAGTTGCCCTGGTGGGTCTTGAACCCTCGGGCCCAGGCAATTCACTCGCCTCAGTCTCCCAAAGTGCTGGGATTACAGGCTGAGTCCCTGAGCCTGGCCCAAATAAGTCTTTGTTGTAGATGCTGTCCTGTGCATGGCAGCATCCCGAGCCTTGACCTGCTAGAGCTCTATTATCCGACATAATCTCTGGTTCTTCCTTCTGTAAACCATCTACCAAGTGGACAAGTGGACTTCCACTGTTTACCATCATTTCATGTGACTTAAATGGGCAGAACAAGGTCTGGTGGAGGATCTTCCGTACCTTGCTAGAGGTCTTGTCCCAGAAGGCAGAGATCAATCAACTCCCTTCTAGTATAAGCAGTCAACTTCCTAGTCATCTTTGAATCCATCTCACGTGTTCTCTGTCTATAAGAAGACCATGAGAGGCCCTAAATTGTGACAACAAAAAATGACTCCAGCCGGGCTCGGTGGCTCAGCCTGTAATCCCGCGCCTTGGGAGGCTGAGCCGGCGGGTTCGAGACCTGCCTGGGCAACTTGGTGAGACCTCATCTCTATAGTAAATCAAAAAATTAGCTGGGTGTGGTAGTGCGTGCCTGTAGTTCCAGCTACTTGGAAGGCTGAGGCGGAAGGATCGCCGGAGTCCACCAGGCCAAGACTGCGGTGGCCGGGAGCGGCCACTGCACTCCAGTCTGGGCGACAGAGTGAGACTTCTACTCAAAAAAAAAAAAAAAAAAAAAAATGACTCCAGACATTGCCCAGTATTCCCCGAAGGCAAAATTGCCCCCTGCTTCCCCCCTCCAGTTGAGAGCCATTGCTATTAGAACATAGAAGACTGGTCTCAAAACTTCAGAGATGGGAAATCATTTGGGACAATAAGAATGTAAAGTGACTTTTTTCACTAAACTTTCCTCCCTTTCAGTACACAGTAAGATAGCTGATCCTGCGAAGAGGCGCGGTGACATCAACAGTGACTCAGTCTCTATGATGGTATTAGTAACTGGCAGCTGACTCTCTTATTTATCATCAAGTGATATTTCAAATAAGACTTTCAAGTCTGAAAAAAATGACAAATCCCTCCTAGGCATGGTTCAAGTTAAAGCTGAAATTGTGTCTCTTCATTTTAGCTTGAGAGACATTTTGATTGGATCGTGGCTTTTCCTTGTGTACCGGCTGAGGAATTGTGCCTGTGGAGGGGGGTGGACAGTCTTGAGAATGGATCAAATGGTGGGGGATGGGGACTGGAAGACATTGGTCACCCAAGAAAATATGTCAACATCTGTCCATCACTGCAGCCGAGGCCCGATTATCATGTTTTCTGCTTCTGTAAGCACCAATGAGACTATGCCACCAAGCTTGGTCTTTTTGTTGCCTGTAGCATTTCCCACCACTTTGCCACCTCTGATATGCTAATGGAAAAACTCAGGGTTTTGTGTGGCTGAAAAGGCTTTCAGACATGATCAGTGGGTCAACAATCTCAACTCTGTACAGCAGCTCAGCCTGCTGTGTGAAGGGCTTCTCTTTCCAAGGTTCTTCCTCACACCTTTTCTATGAGTGTGCCTGTTCTCAAGAAAGAACAATTAACCATCTGGCTGCCCAACCTCAGAGAAAATGCACAGAACATAAAACACAATAAACCCACACCTTGAAAACTGACAAGTGGCACATGATTGTTCAGTACACTTTGGGAAGAAGCCACTGAACCAATGGTCTGAATCTAAAAACTGACCCAAAGGCACCAGTAGTAGTGAAACCTTGATGAAATAAAACCATGCAAGTTCTAATTCTATAATGCCTGATTTTTCATATAAATCTCCAGTGTAACTGTCAAGGTTTAAAAATACCTTATGTAAATATTCAAAATCATAAGGTCATAGAATTCTGAAATGCTAACTGGTAGAAGTATTTTCTTCTTTCTCATTTGGCAAAGAAATTTGTTCATGCTGTCTTCAATCTTTATTTATTGGATTATAATCAACAGGGTTCATAGGCACCTTGCAAATATTTTTTTTTAGAATTGTCTATTTTCTAGAATTATTTGATGATTATTATATCTTTATTCAGGCCAAGTAGCACCAAAGTTTTTTTAATCCAAATAAGTTCATATCTGTAAAGCTTTCCCCTACCTTTCACTTCATATTCTAAATATTTCTACTAATACTGGTACTCATTGCACAGAAATACTGCTACCCTCCATTAAAACCTGAGCTGTCTGCCGTCTATTTAACAAAGATTTATTGTGGTGCCAGACACTCTAATAAGCCATGAAGACACAAAGAATGAGATTTGGTTTCTGACCCTGGGAGAAATCTAGTCACGTGGGAAGATAGTATGTAATACAATGTGGTAAGTGCATGATGAAACAGTGTACATGGTGCTATAGGAACAAAAAAGCCAGGCAGGGGAAAGCAAGGAAGGCTTCCTGGAGGACACCAATGAGCTGAATCTTAAATTTTGAGTAAAAGGTAATGAGGCAAAGAGAGGTTAAGTGGAATTCTATGGAATTTGTGAGGAAAGCTTAACTCCTGTAACAAACAGCCCTACAATTTCAGTGGCAAATACAACAAAGATTTATTTCATGCCTCTGCCACGATGCAATGCAGGTTGACGGGATATCAGGAAGTGTGTTACTGTGTTCCATGAAGTCTTTCAGAGACCAGGCTCAACTCCAGCATCTTCTAAGCCTCCACTGGATCCTCAGCTTTCTCTTTCCTAGCAGCTTTCTCTTTCCTAGCAGCTGACAACAGGAATGTCCTCAATGAGATAGATCTGATTCCTGCTCTTATGGAACTACTCTAGTGAACAAACACAAATCAATGCATAAGAAAAATATGCTTCATTTAGATGGGGTGGGCAAGGAAAGCCTCTCTGGAGAAGTGACATTTGAGTTGACATATAAATGACAAGAAGAAACTATCCATAAGAATGTGGCTGGGGCAGGGGGTGAGAAGGGGAACATTCCAGGTACAGAGAACAGTTAGAATCAAGGGCCTTAGTTGGGAGCAAGCTACGTGAGCATCAGGGACAGGAAAAAATGCGATGTGACTGAGGGGACAGATGAGACCTCAGAGTTTGGCAGAGGTTAGCTCATGAAGAACATTGTAAACCAGATCAAGAAGGATGGATTTTTAATCTCAGTGCAGCCCACTAATGTGATATCATTTCTATTTTCATAAAATGATGCATATGGAATCAGAGAAAGCAAGTCAGGAGGTTCTTGCAGTGGAGATGGAGAAAAATGGATAGATTTGATTTTTTGGAATCAGAATTCACAGAACTTGCTATTCCAGAAGCAGTGGGTGTGGAGGGTGAAGAAAGCTATAAAACAGTAATCAAGAACAATTACTTGAGCACTGAGTGGGTGGTAAATCCATTTACTGAGATATATGAGATGGAGGAAAATCCTATTTGGTAGAAAAAAATTTCTTTTTTTTTTTTTTTTTTTGAGTTGGAGTCTCACTCTGTTGCCCAGACCAGAGTGCAGTCTGGCTGCTCCCGGCCACCGCAGCCTCGACCTGCTGGGCTCTGGTGATCCTTCCGCCTCAGCCTTCCAAGTAGCTGGAACTACAAGCGTGCGCTACCATGCCCGGCTAATTTTTTTTTTTTTTTTTATTGTAGAGATGAGGTCTCACCAAGTTGCCCAGGCGGGTCTTGAACCCGCAGGCTCAGGCAATCCACTCACCTCAGCCTCCCAAAGGCGTGGGATTACAGGCTGAGCCACCGAGCCCGGCTGAAAAAAAAATTTATTTTTGGACCATGCTGCATTTGAAATGCTCATTAAGCCTCCATGTAGGGGTGTTTAGTTGGCTGTTAAACACATGAACCTAGAATGCTGGAGATGAATATTTTAAAAATATGGAACCAGATGAGTTTGTCTAGTGAGTGTGGAGACAGAGAAGAGAGAGAAGACAAGACAGAGCCCTGGAACACTTGACATTTAGAGGGACAGGAGGAGATGAAAGATGCACCAGGCCAGGCTCGGTGGCTCAGCCTGTAATCCCAGCACTTTGGGAGGCCAAGGCGAGTGGATTGCCTGAGCCCATGGGTTCGAGACCCACCCGAGCAACTTCGCGAGACCTTGTCTCTACAATAATTCAAAAATTAGCCGGGCGTGGTAGTGCGCATCTGTAGTTCTGGCTACTTGGAAGGCTGAGGCAGAAGGATCACTGGAGACCAGCAGGTCGAGGCTGCGGTGGCCAGGAGCGTGCCACTGCACTCCAGTCTGAGTGACAGAGTGAGACTCCAACTCAAAACAATAAAACAAAAAAGAAAGAAATATGGACTCAGTTGAATGGCCAATAGGAGGTGGGTTCTGAAGCAACTCTCCCCAAAATGTAGTCATTTGAGATGGAGATTTTGAAGCCAAGTAAATTTATTTGTAGATTCAAGTCCAAAGGTCTGAGTTCAAATTATGGCACTAACAGTTGTGTGACTCTGGGGAAGCTAGCTGAGGTCAATGAACTTCAGTTTCCATTTCTATATAATGAACATAATAACCACTGTACATTTGTGATCATTCTTATCACTCTGAACAGACACAACCTTTCTCTGCAATAAGACCTTACCTTTTTCTAGCTTGGAAGCCCCTTCCAAACCTAGACCTTTTCCTAGAGCCTACTTGCTTCACTGTGTGCTGCTCTGCCTCTAAGAACTGTTGACTTTATTTGCCTGCAGTTACTCATTATAATGTCATTGCCCACCAAAGAAGGAGTATTGCTGCCTGGGCTGCAGGCCTCTGCTTCATTTAGTCACCATTGAAATCTCTTCTTAGCTCATATATCTTTTCTAGTCACAAATATATGAAATTGTCTTTTCTCCCACCCATTCTTACCTGGTAGATTGTTCCAGAAGTCCTCAATGGTCTTCACATGTGGCCCCAAATGCACTGGTTTCACACATGGTTTTCTGCACTAGCCTTGACACCTTCATATCCTCCAGTCAATTCCTTTCACCACCTACCTATGATGCTTGAAAGGATCAAATGGTTCAGCACACAGGTTGAGAATTTGATATGCATGGACAAGCATTTTCTTGGTACTCTTATGGCAAGGCTTTAAGGCCTTTAAAAATAGATAAATGGAGACTAAAAGTAAAGTCTTCCATAAATGGATTGAAATATTTGTTCTGATTGATATAGATGTTGAAAATGCATTACTCTAAAGAACACAATTCTAGCTCTGTAGAAGTACTCTTGAATTCCAATCCTCTATGTCCTATGATTTTTGTAATGTTCTGCCTTAGAACCCAACAATAGACTTTGGATTTTCCCGGGGACACAAAAATTGGCCAATAAACAAAATGATCGTCTGTCTAGAAATCAAACCATCGCCAGTTAATAGAACAATGACATAATTTTTCAACCATCACACCAGCTGCGTTAGCTCAGGCTACCATAACAAAATACCACAGAGTAGGTAGCTTAAACAACAGAAACTTATTTTCTTGCTGCTCTGTAACTGGAAATTCTAAACTCAAGGTGTCAGTCAGTTCCGTTTCTGGTGAGGGTTCTCTTGCAGGCTTGCAGATAACTGACTTCTCATCATGATTTCACATGACCTTTCCTCAGCCCGTGTGTAGATGGGGGTGGGGAATCTCTCTGTTCCTCTTCTTTTAAAGCCACCAACACTATTGGATTAGGGCCCCACCCTTACTACCTCATTTAACCTTAATTATCCCCTAAAAGTTTTTTTCTTCAAATCTAATCACATTGGTAGTTAAGGCTTTAACATGCTTTTAGTATGGAGTGTCACAATTCAGGCCATAGCATTAGCGAGCACTGCCCAGCATTCAGTGCAGAGGGCACTTTTGTGTGCTACTCTTGGGGTAAAATTGGTATAGTCTTCATGGAGGGAAATATGGTGATGAGTTCCAGTGATCTTAAAATGGTCTCTAATGCAATAATTCCCCATTTGCTAAATTTCCTCAAGGAATCAGAGATGCATAAGCCTTTTTTTTAGAACTATTTATAACACCAAAAGCCTAGAATAACTCTTTTTGCCCAACGATGAGATAATTAAATAAATTAAAGGGCAGCAGTGTGGCACAGAACATAGTAGAGTGAGAAAAAATGATCTTTTTTGAAAAATCCTTAATTCCATGAGAACATATTCAGGATAATATTTAGTGAGAAGAAAATATGACACTTAAAGGAATGTATAGAACAATTCAGTGTTTTAATGACTATATAAATTTGATATACATTTATACATACATCATATCAGAAAAATATACACATAAATAGTAACTGTGATTATGACTACTTGGTGGAATTTGCAGTGACTTTTTTTCTTCAAAGTTTTCTGCATTTCCAAACTATTGACAGATCATATATTACCAGTATACTTCGGAAAAACTCTATTTTAAAAATAGATCTAGGAAACGATTTAAATCTAGAGCTTAAGCACTTACTTTTCATGCTATTTGTGAGAAGACCAGAGACACATAGCAGTTGCATTTTTTTTTCTTTGTCATTCTAGTCATTATATGTGACTCCCCTGTGATAGACATAATAATGGCCCCCTTAAAGATGTCCACACCCTAATTCCTGGAACCTGTGAATATGTTACATGGCAAAAGGGACTTTGAAAGTGGGATTAAAGGTATGGACCTTGAGATAAGAAGATTATCCTGGGTTATCTAGATGAGCTCAATCTAATCACATGGGTCCTTAAAATCATAGACTCGTTCTCGACTGTGGTCAGAGGGAGGTCTGACAACAGAAAAAGATCAGAGAAAAACAGAGATGGCAGTACCTGAAGGACTTGACATACCTTTACTAGCTTTGGAGCCAGAGGAAAAAGCCATGCACCAGGGAATGTGGATAGCCCACAGAAGGTAAAAAAAGCTAGGCAAGAAACTCTCTCCTAAATGCTCCAGAAGGACTGCAGCAGTGCTGACTTGTTGATTTTTTTTTTTTTTTTGAGTTGGAGTCTCACTCTGTCGCCCAGACTGGAGTGCAGTGGCCACTCCCGGCCGCCGCAGCCTCGACCTGCTGGGTTCTGGCGATCCTTCCGCCTCAGCCTTCCGAGTAGCTGGAACTACAGGCGCGCACTACCACACCCGGCTGATTTTTGATTTATTGTAGAGATGAGGTCTCTCCAAGTTGCCCAGGCGGGTCTCGAACCCACGGGCTCAGGCAATCCACTCACCTCGGCCTCCCAAAGTACTGGGATTACAGGCTGAGCCACCAAGCCCGGCCGACATGTTGATTTTAATACAGTAAGATCTGTGTTGGGCTTTCAACCTATAAAATCATGAGATAATGCATGTATGTTGTTTTAAGCTACTAAGTTTGTTATAACTTTCTATGGCAGTAATAGAAAACAAATATACTCTTGAGTAGTAATTTCTCTCACTCTTGTTTGACTTGGTGTTCACAATGACCCACTCTGTAATTTTATCTTAATTATTCAAGTATTAACTGAGCACCAACTATGTGATGGACACTGTGTCACAGTGTTAAGTGCTAAGAAAAAGATAAGGTGTAAGATACAGCTCTGGGTCTGGTAGTGCAGACAAATGCCCCTTTAGAGAGTATGTCCAGGAATAAATACTGTGTAGCTGCAATGCTAATCTGGTGTTTTAACGGTTTTCTCTTTTTAAATGTTCTTTCTTTTGGAATATTTCTGTTTAACTGGTATAAGATGAAATCTATATAAAAGAACAGTATATTTTCTCCTTATTTTTTTTTTACTCTTTGTGTCTATCAACAAATCAGATACAACCTTTAAATGGATTTATCTTCTATCTCAGTAAAGAGTCCTCTAGTCACCAGATACACTCAGTCTGCTAAGAAAATAGAAGTCAGCCATTCTTACCCCAAGGAACATCAAGAACAATCCCATAATGCCATCAATTGCGTAGAGACGTGGATTGTTGGAATTCTATGGTATTAAAGGTATCTAATGCTGGTTCATGTATTAGCCAGTTGATTATTTCATTTGAGATGTGAATGCCCACATTATGCTAGCCTTTGGTGACACAAAGAATAAGCCATTCCTTGACTTTGAGGAATGCAAAGTAAGACATGAGAGACAAATATGGAAACAACTATTTATGACAAAATCTGCCAAGTATGTGAGAGACCGGTATTCCAGTCCCATGGGGCAATAGTGAGTGGAGCAACTGCTTGGAATCCAGAGAGCTGGGATGGGAAGGGAGTTGAGGGAAATTTGGACTGAATTTGAAGATCAAGCACGGATTTTCCAAGAAAAGGAGTTAGAGAAAAGGCATCCATGACAAAGAAAACACAGGCAATGTCTGGGAGGTGAGGGAAATACACTGATCTCTCCTGTAAAGGGAAGGGCTGTGCAAAGGAGACAGGTGAGCAAAGAGGGGTTTGGACGAGACAGCTGGAGTGAGTGAAGTACCTTAAATGCCAAGCTATGTGATTGAACTTGATCCTAGAGGCCATGGAAAGGTAAGAGACGTTTTTAAGTACCAGAATGTCACCATAAGCTCTATGGTTAAACAGTGCTGTCCAACAGAACATCCTGCAATGATGAAAATGTTCTATTTCTACGTTAAAACATTGTAGCCAAGCCGGGCTCAGTGGCTCAGCCTGTAATTCCAGTGCTTTGGGAGGCTGAGGTGAGTGGATTGCCTGAGTCCGCGGGTTTGAGACCCGCCTGGGCAATTTAGCAAGACCCCATCTCTACAATAAATAAAAAAATTAGCTGGGTGTGGTAGCACATGACTGTAGTTCCGGCTACTTGGAAGGTTGAGGTAGAAGGATCACTGGAGCCCAGCAGGTTGAGGCTGCGGTGGCGGGGAGCGTGCCACTGCACTCCAGTCTGGGCGACAGAGTGAGACTCCAACTCAGAAAAAAAAAAAAAAATTGCAGCCACTAGCTACATGTGACTACTGTGCGACTGAAATGTAGCTATTGTAAATAAGAAAATAAAGTTTTACTTTTATTTAATTTAAATTAATTTATGTTAACACATAGCAAATCACATGTGGCTAATAACTACCATATTGGACAGCTAAGAGCTAGAAAGTTATCCCTGAAGGGTGTTGATTGAAAGAAAGAAGACTTCCTACAGGAGTTAGGAAAGGATTCGATTAGAGAGATTAGATTAGATTAGAGAGAGAATAATTTGTCTACTTTTTCTTTCATAAATAGAGCTTTTAACATTATATAAATAATTTTGACCATCAATTTGGGTACAGAAGGTCCCCAATTTATAATGGTTCATCTTACAATTTTTGACTTTACTATGGTGTGAAAGCAATATGTATTCAGTAGAAGCTATGCTTCAAGTACCTAAACAATCATTCTGCTTTTCACACTCAGTACAGTAGTCAATAAATTACATGAGATATTCAACACTTTATTATAAAATAGGCTTTATGTTAGATGATTTTGCTCAGCCATAGACTAATGTATTGAATGTTCTGAGCACATTTAAGGTAAGCTAGGCTAAGCTAGGATGTTTGTTACATTAAGTGTATTAAATGCATTTTTCACTTATGTTTTTGATTTACAGTGGGTTACTAGGATGCAACCCCAACATAAGTCAAGGAACACCTATATTCAAATATAGACTAGAAATAACATGGAGCCAATTTATTCTGTATGCCAGTAATCCAGGGGAAATGTATTCCAGTGTAGAGTAAGGGAACATAGCCTCTAGGCTAGGATGGGACATTGAACAGCTACTTTATTCCTTAGAATTTCATTTCATAGAGTTGAACCTTTAATCCCCCACTTACCCACCCACCACATGATCTGTGTAACTACTTTCTACATGCAGTGGCCAAGACAGTGACTTCAATGTAGGAGGGCAATTTTGTCCTCCAGGTCAGTGGTCCCCAACCTTTTTGGCATCAGGAACAGGTTTTGTGAAAGGCAATTTACAATTTTTCCATGGAACTGTGGGAGGTGAGGGGGTGTGGAGATCATCAGATATTAGATTCTCATAGGGAAAGCGCAACTTAGATCCTTTGCATGCACAGTTCACAATAGGGTTCATGCTCCTTTAAGAATCTAATGCCACTGCTGATGTGACAAAAGATGGAGCTACACTCAATCCCTGCTCACCTCCTGCTGTGCAGCCCAGTTCCAAGCCCCCATCTGCAGCCGGGGGTTGTGGACCCCTGCTCCAGGGGACATTTGGCAATACCTGAAGACTTATTTGCTTGTTACAAGAGGAGGGAGGGATGCTACCGGCATCCCTAGTGGGTGGAGGCCAAGGATGCTGCAAAACATCCTACAACATACAGAACAGCCTCCATAGCAAACATGATGCAGTCCAAAATAGTAATCAATAGTGCTGAGGTGTAGAAATCCTGGTCTAGAGCAGTGGTTCTTAACCCTCAATGTCCACTAGAGACACCTGGGAAACTTTACAAAAATCCCTGTGTCTTGGTCCTTCCCCAGGCCAACTAGATCAGAAACTCTGAGATGAGGGCCCAACTGAGGCATTGGTGCTCTTTTAAGAGCTCTCCAGGTGATTCTAATGTGCAGCAAGAGTTAAGAACTACTGGCATAAAGAGAGGATGCTGTCCAAAACATCCTATTCCTAAGCCTCTCAAATATCAGACTCCTATAAGCATCCATTTTGTGTCTCTCATGGAGTCTTCTGCCCAAACGATGTCCCTGTAATTTACTTAGTCAATTTGTCATCGTGGGGCTCTTGAAATGTGTCAGACAAAGATAGGTTTTATCTTTACCCTATCAAATGAAAGGAGACTGCAGAGGGCTTCTCTGGTAAACCACGCCATGGTATGCTTCCTACACATCAGTGGAAACCCAAATTAAAAATGGTTAACAGGAAAGCTAGTTGAGGAAGATAATGAGCATCTATTAGCTCTTTGGCAGCTGTATTCATAGTACATAGGATTATTCAGTAGCAGGAAAGGTCAGCCTTATATCAAGTCTGTTTAGCTTAATGAAGCCAAAAAGAACAGTTGTTTTTGTATTTTTTAGGTAGAAAAACATGCATTCTGAAGTTACTCTTGTTAATTTGTTGAAGAGTCATTGGAAAAGATGTTTCACCAAAAGAAAAAAATTGTCATAGTTTTTGTGGAACATCAAAACATATTGCCTATATCATCTTTTAATTGTCGAGACACACCAAAGAGAAATTTCTTACTCTGTTTCACTTAAGACTAACAGCTTGGGGAAAAAAATCAGAGGCCTCTTTGTTCTTTGCAAATCCTCTGGGCAGCCCTGTAGTCCTGGGGTTCAAAGCTTTCATGGTCTGTCCCCTGGGACCTTTGGAAAAACAACCCATCAGTACACATGGTTTTGTTTTTTAATTGTGTTATTCTTTATTGAGGGTATGATTTGCTTGGGGTTATGTCAACTCCAAGCACTCTAGTTATGCTTGGTAGTATAAGCCTCTCAGCAAAACACAGCTTCTCTCCATTGCATCTCGGTCAAGGCAGTTGCTGGTCCCCCCCTCACAGTAGCCAAAGGGAACTATTGAATAAAGGGTTCATGGATGCAGAGGGGTGGCTTGTAAGCACTGAATTGGCCCCCAACTCTTTCATCTTAAACACTGATACTGCTCACTTTTGGCTTTAGTCTCTCAATGATATTTAAGGCTGAACATTTTGTTGTGGGGCTGTACTGTGCACAGCAGATGTTTACAAAAATTCCTGGCCTCTACCCACTAAATGTCAGGAGTGTCCCAAATGGTGGTGACAACCAAAACATGTCTCTAAACACTGCTGAATGTCCCCAGTGGTGGGGCAAACTCACCCCCAGTTCAGAACCCCTGTTGCAGACTCATCAGCTTCTAGCCAATAGTCCAACAGGGAACTGCTGGATGACTTTCAGTGTGTGAAGCAATGAGGAAAGGGGCTTGCAATCCCATCTGATTGCTGCTTTGAGACTGTCCTTTGGCTTCTATGTGGGGAATGGGGAGAAAGCAGGCAAGAAGATATTTTAGGAGATCAGCTAAATTCATGGCACTAGTCCAGGCAAGAGGAGTTGGTTGCATAGAGTGGGATTATAGCAGTGGAAATGGAGAGGAAAGGATGAATTGGAGAAATGTTTGGAGAGAGAGCCACAAGTCACCAGGACCAGTTGATGGACTAGAAAGAAAGTATACAAAGCAGATCAGCACCCAAGATGACTCTTAGGCCGTTGGCCCTTAGTGCCGTGTACTGAGATGTAGAATACTAGATAGGAGAAACTCGTGGAATGGGGAAATTCTAGGGTAGAGGGGATCAAGCATCCCGCTTTGAGCATGTCAGGTTTGAGATACTGGTAACCAGTCCAGCAGGGATGGGAAGGCAGTAACTGGGTTTAAGAGTTCTAGAACTCATGGGAGAGGAGTTGGGGAACTAGGTCTGTTCAGAAAAGAGATAGTTCCCCCTTGAACCTATGGGGAAGTGAGTATAGATGGAAAAGAATTGAGAACTTCATACTCTTGCCAGCTCTGTAATTTCAAGCTCTGTTTTCAATCCCCACCTCCCAACAGATTAGAGACAGCAAATTAGAAGTGAGAAGAGGCTAGTGGAGACTAAGAATGGTTATATTTAGTAGGAGGCTCAGTTAAATTTGAATTTCACATAAACAATGAATAACATTTTACCTAACTATATTTAGGATCTACGCATTTTGTCTGGCAACCCTCAAAGGGGCCAACAAACCAGGGAAAGATGGCGATGTTTTAATAGTCATAATGTATGCCATGAGACAGAGCAAATGGAACAATGTTTGACATCCTCTTTGTTTGAGAAAATGGGGGAAAGTGCAGCACGTTTGAAAATGTATTTTCAAAATGTCATGTGTGAAAAAGAGTTAAGCATCCCTCTAGCAACCACAGCCAGTCCTAAAGAAGAAGCCCCAACCTCCCAGCCCTCTATGCTGCTAAATTATAGCTGAATTTTCTGGATAATTTTATAGGACTAAGGGACATGAAAGCATCTTAGCAGATGGAAAAAGGAAAGAGCCAGGGATGTGAGAGCTCATTATTCATAATGGGGCAAGAAATTCCAAAGCAATAGTAGCTTCATTGATCATGGCACAAAACATTTTACAATTTTGTTTTGTTTGTTTTTACAATTTTTTTTTTTTGAGTCAAAGTCTCACTCTGTCGCCCAAGTTGGAGTGCAGTGGCACACTCATGGTCACTGCGGCCTTGACCTGCTGGGCTCCGGTGATCCTTCCGCCTCAGCCTTCCAAGTAGCTGGAACCACAGGCATGTGCCACCTTGCCCGGCTAATTTTTTTTTTATGTATTGTAGAGACAAGTTCTCACCGTGTTGCTCAGGCTGATCTTAAACCCCTGAGCTCAGGCAATACTCTTACCTCCACCTCCCAAAAGTGCTGGGATTACAGGTTTGAGCCACCACACCTGGCTACAATTTTTTTAAACTTATGCTTTGCAAGTGAAGAAACTAAGATCTTGTGATGAGATATGCAAATGGTAGAACCTGATAAAACCCAGGTCATTTGACTCCTAAGCATAAATTTTACTCAGGGATGACACTCAGAAGATTGATCAATTGTGGGACACAAGATGGGTAGAAGTAGAACATGATGACCCTTGAGCTGAGCCATCCTGCAGACCCCATCATGCCGTGCATGCTGGATCACTCAGTGGGGGCACCTGGGTGTCTCAGAGCAGTGTTCATTTTCTAACTTGCACTGAAGTTCTGTACTTTGATATTTTACCATTTGCTCAGATGTGCTGGTGCTTACGGGCTGAATACCGACCTCATTCCCAGCCTATTTTCCACCAGACCTTCTTTCTGCGGAGGCCTGTCTCCACTTGTCAGATAAAACACGAAAATTTATTTGCAGAGCAAATGACTAAAAGTAAAGGAGAAGCCAGATTGTCTGCTCCCTTGAGCATTTGTAGACAGACAGCTTTTAAATAGAAGCACATGCATGGGGTTCTGAAAGCTGTACAGGAACAGCAAGTCCTGGTCAGAGATCCCTCTAGAAAGAGAAACTCAAGCTCCTGTCCTGACTATAGAAAATGAAGGTGGGAGGGGGATTTGACTGTTCAGAGAAAAGCTGGTTTGTTTCCTGTGAAATCCCAAGATTATGAAATAAACTTAAAATAATTGTAGAGTCGCCCTCCTCCAGCCTGGCTGGTTAATTATGCTGAGCACAGATATGAGGAAGAAAGCTATGGACCACCCAATAAGTGGCAAGTGTCTAATGTAGTGATTGCCTAGTATATTTATTTTGTATATTCCTTGGGATGTCTAATCTAAAGTTATACATATCATTTGGCCCTAATACAAACTCAAGTTTAAAAACATATAATCCTTATTATGAGCCGGGCTCAGTGGCTCAGCCTGTAATCCCACGCCTTTGGGAGGCTGAGGTGAGTGGATTGCCTGAGCCCATGGGTTCGAGACCCGCCTGGGCAGCGAGACCTCATCTCTACAATAAATCAAAAAATCAGCCGGGCAGGGTAGTGCATGCCTGTAATTCTTGCTACTTAGAAGGCTGAGGCGGAAGGATCGCCAGAGCCCAGCAGGTCGAGGCTGCGGTGGCTGGGAGCAGCCACTGCACTCCAGTCTGGGCGACAGAGTAAGACTCCAACTCAAAAAAAAATCCTTATTATGTCTGTATACTGCAAGTCAAGCTTAAGCATTTTGCAAATTGCCTGTTTTTACTGCCTATAAGAGTATATTTATAAAATCTCAGTGTATGGAAAGGAAAACTGGTGGGAGGTAAGGTGGAGAGGGGAGTGAAGACAGGAGAGTGTCCTCCTCTGTTGTACAGCAGATGGTTTGTTTGAATCTGAACCCACAATTACCATTTTATTCTATGAATTCTTGGTGCTCCTAGAACACAAGCTCTTTTTCCTTTCAGTGACCCTTCCCTTCTGTGCAATGGAGACTCTGCCTGATCTAACCACCACTCTTTGTTCTTCTGTTCTTCTGCTTATTTCTGCCCACCCTTGTTGGACAGATTAAAAACATTTTGGGTCTTTTTGTTTTCCTGCTAGATAATGACCTTCCTGTTTCCATGCCACAAATTGATTCTCTTTCATTTCTCAGCAGCCTTCACTTCTGTGTCATGGTTGGTTGCTGTCTTTCTACTTCAGGGTACTTCTTAACTATTAGGAATTCGAGTCCAAGTTTAACTGCTCTGTCCTCACAGCTGTGTATTGCCACAATTGATGACACAATATTATGCCACTGATCTAAGTGTGCAATGACCTTCATGTATGTATAAATATATTAGTCATCTATAGCTGCATAACAAATTATCCTAAAACATAACAACTGAAAACAACAGTAACTGACAAAACTCACTGACTGGAATTTACAAGGTCACAGTTTCTGTGGGTCAGGAATCTGGGAGTGGCTTAGGTGGGTCCTCTGGCTCAGGAACTCAATGACTGGAATTAAGGTGTTAGCCATGGGCTATAGTCACCTCAAGGTTCAACTGGAGAAGAAACTACTTCCAAGTTCACTCAAGTGGTTGTGGGCAGGATTCACTTCCTTAAAGACTGTTGAACTGAGGGCCTCTGTTGTTTTTTTTTTTTATCACATCAGCCTTGCTATAGGGTAGTTTCCAACATGGTGACTTGCTGCATTAGAGAGAGCAAGTGAGAAGAGCCAGAAAGCACAGATAAAGTGACAGTCTTTAGAACTTAATCCTAAGAGCAAGTGAGAAGAGCCAGAAAGCACAGATAAAGTGACAGTCTTTAGAACTTAATCCTAAAAGTGATATCCCACCACCTCTGCCACATTTTGTTTGCTAACAGCAAGTCACTAGGTCCATCCTATACTCAAAGGGAGACGACTGTACAAGGGTGTGAACACCAGGAAGTGAGAATTATGGGGGCCATTTTAGAAGCTGCCAACCACTGTGCAATAGTGCAGCACGGCATGAAATTAAGAAGTTTATGTGAATTTAAGCAGCAAAGTGGGGATCACTTCCCTTTGCCATTTTATTCCCAAACACCAAATCCACTCAGAATATCAGAGAAATCTAGGCTAGAACTGTATGGGGGGGTGTCAAAAAATGTATACACATTTTAAGAGATGTTATCTATGCATTACTTTTCGAAGTTGAATTAAATTACGGTAGCCATATGTAGTATGATGTTTGCTCAACGGTGCTTCCACCATCTTTGACTGTCCTGCTTGCCACATGGGCAGTCAAATTTCATTTATTTCATGCCATGTTGGCATTTGATTAACTCCATCTTTTGAGCGAACATCATACTTAAAATGTATATGTTTTTTTAGCATCCCCTGTATATGAGATAATAAATCAACCAAAGTGCTTAAAATGACTATTATTTTCTAAGATCAAAAATACCTTACACAGTGCCTTTATAAGACTTCATTGAAAAAGACTTGAAGTGAAAAAGGAAATGATTCAATGAAACATTATGTCCCACATTGGGCAAGCGCATTTTAAAACTACGCAGTCACTTAAACCTAAAAGTATAAGAATCTTAGAAAATGCAGGAGAAACCATAACAGAAATTGGAATAGGCAACCAATTCCTGACCAATACCACAATAGCTCTTGCTATAACAGATAAGATTGACAAGAGGGACCTTATCAAACTGAAGAACTTCTGTAAAGCAAAAGAAACCATTAAGAGAGTGGGAGACAGTCCACAGAATGGGAAAACATATTTGCCAACTGTGTATCTGACAAAGGCCTAATATCCAGGATCTACAAGGAACACAAATGTACTGAAAACAAAAAAGCAAGCCAGGCTCGGTGGCTCAGCCTGTAATCCCGCACCTTGGGAGGCTGAGGTGAGTGGATTGCCTGAGCCCGCGTGTTTGAGATCCGCCTGGGCAACTTGGTGAGACCTCATCTCTACAATAAATAAAAAAACTAGCCGGGTGTGGTAGCGTGCGCCTGTAGTTCCAGCTACCTGGAAGGCTGAGGCAGAAGGATCACCGGAGCACAGCAGTTCAAGACTGCGGTGGCCGGGAGCGGCCACTGCACTCCTGTCTGGGCGACAGAGTGAGACTCCAACTCAAAAAAAAAAAAAAAAAAAAAAAGCAAACAGCCCTATTAAAAAGTGGGCAGACTTGATGGCTTAGCCTGTAATTAATCCCAGCACTTTGGGAGGCCGAGGTGAGTGGATTGCCTGAGCCCGCAGGTTCGAGACCAGCCAGGGCAACTTAGCGAGACCTTATCTCTACAGTAAATAAAAACTTGGCTGGGTGTGGTAGTGCATGCCTGTAGTTCAGGCTACTTGGAAGGCTGAGGCAGAAGGATCACGGGAGCCCAGCAGGTTGAGCCTGCCACTGCACTCCAACCTAGGCGATGGAGTGAGACTTCAACTCAAAAAATAAATAAATAAATAAAAATAAAAAGTGGACAAAAGATATGAATAAACACTTCTCAAAAGAAGATATACAAGCACCCAACAGATACATGAAACAATGCTCAGCCTCACTAATCATCAAACAAATGCAAATCAAAACCACACTGAAATACCACCTAACTCCAGTCAGGATGGTCATCATTAATTACCCAAAAAACAGCAGATGCTAGAGAGCATGAGGAGAAAAGGGAACACTTCTTCACTCTTAGTTAGAGTGTAAACTAGTATAATTTCTGTGGAAAACAGTGTGGCAATTTCTAAAAGATCTAAAAACAGGCCTTCCATACAACCCAGCAATCTCCCTTCTGGGAATATACCGGAAGGAGCTCAAATCATTCTACAAAAAAGATACCTGTGCATGCATGTTTATTGTAGCACTATTCACAATAGCAAAAAATGGAACCAACCATGCTCTTATCGAAAGAGGACTGAATTTAAAAAATGTGGTACATATACATGATGGAATATTATGCAGCCATAAAGAAGAACAAAATTATGAACTTCCCAACAACTTGGATGAATTTAGAGTCTATCATATTCAGAGATCTATCACAGAAACAAAGAATGGAGGACCACATGTTCTCACTCATAAGTGGACCTTGACCATTTATCATAATAATACTACATGAAAAAGATTGGCAGCAGTGAATCACTGCCAGGGTACCTGATCCCAAATCAGGCAAAGTGAGGACAAATGGGAGGCCTAAACAATGATCACTTATGTAGCTTACCCTGAATTGTACCCCACATCTTGAAGATTAAAAAATATATATATTATCTTCTCTTGCAAAACAAAACAAAACAAAAAAAACTAGGCAGGCTTTCATGGTGTGAAAACACAAAGAAGCCGGGCTCGGTGGCTCAGCCTGTAATCCTGCGCCTTTGGGAGGCTGAGGTGAGTGGATTGC
>NW_007252940.1:22579-36188 GCF_000164805.1 Carlito syrichta
TCTCACTCTGGCGCCCAGACTGCAGTGCAGTGGCACGCTCCCTGCCACCGCAGCCTCGACCTGCTGGGCTCCAGCGATCCTTCCACCTCAGCCTTCCAAGTAGCTGGAACGACAGGCGCGCACTACCACACCCGGCTATCCAGTGGCTCTTTACAAAGGAACTGTTAAGTTCACGTTGCCTAACTAGATAAATAATTTTTCTTGATTTTCTTTCTGGGATGTAATAACTGGCCCAGTTTCTCTTTCCCAGGCATTTTTCTACTTAAACTAAGGCCTCTTAATCCCTACACTGTATCTACCTCATTTGAGAGCAGTGGTTCTTAGCAGGTGTAATGTTATCCCTAGGGGACATTTGGCAATATCTGAAAACATTGTTGATTGTCACAACTTGAGGTGGGGGTACTACCAGTATTTTCTGGATCAAAGTTAGAGATGCTGCCAAACATCCTACAATGCACAGGACAGCATTCCAAAACAGTTATACAGACCCCAGATGTTATTAATGCTGAGCATTAATAACACCTGGGGTCTGTATAACTGTTTTGATTACTTTTGATTTGATTACTTTTCTTATAGAAGTAATTTGTCATCTTTTGTTCAGGAAGCTAATTCAATCTCAAGATAACCTTGATTCTGGTCTTGCTCTTACCGCCCCCTAATTCTAATGACTGAAGTGTGGGTAATCAACCCTTTACCTTGGTACCCCAGATATCTCACACCTTCACGCTCCTGGGTAGTTCCTAAATGGTCAAACCCTGAAGAGATACCAGCTTTGAACTAAAGCTCTGAGACCTCATGCCAGGATACTGCCTCTGATTTGCTGGCAGCATGGGCCCAAGCTGATGTCTCTCCTGCACTATCTAGTCAACTTCCCTATCATCACCTGCTAGCTTCTGCATATTTCTTGACCCTTTTGGGCACTCACTGTCCATCTGCCCACCCACCTCCATGTTCCTGCTGTCAGCTCAACTTTCAGACACCGCATGCCTGGGGTCTCCCAGATGGTCTGTAGCCCCACTCTTTGGATATGGCTGTCCAGCTGTCTGAATGTCTCCTCGTATACTTAAGCATGGCCTGTTCAAACTTCTGTTCTTTCCTAATTTTGAAGTCTAGTTTCTAAGACCTTGCTTCTCTTAGTCTGGTCTCCCTATTGCCCCCATGACCTCTTATTCTTACCTACGTAATAGACCCAGCTCTATGTTGCCTGTTACCAGAGTAACAAATAAAATCATGAAAACTAAATTCGCCGGGCTCGGTGGTTCAGCCTGTAATCCCGCGCCTTTGGGAGGCTGAGGTGAGTGGATTGCCTGAGGCCGCGTGTTCGAGACCCGCCTGGGCAACTTGGCGAGACCTCATCTCTACAATAAATAAAAAAATTAGCCGGGCGTGGTAGCGCACGCCTGTAGTTCCAGCTACTTGGAAGGCTGAGGTGGAAGGATTGCCGGAGCCCAGCAGGTCGAGGCTGCGGTGGCCAGGAGCGGCCACTGCACTCCAGTCTGGGCGACAGAGTGAGACTCCAATAAAAAAAAAAAAAAAAAAAAAAAAAGAAAGAAAGAAAACTAAATTCATTAGTTAGATGATGATTGGTTTTACATAGATAAAAATGGCAGCAAAATAGTCTTTTGGCTGAATTTTTAAATTTTTCAGTTTTTTTCTGTGTGCTTAGGGAGACTTCTTAAGAACCCATTGTGAAGCTACCATCTCAGTCATAATGAGGAAAGGAGGGTCATTAAAAGACAGAGGGAAGATTAGAAGAAATGGTGTGGTTTCCCAAATGGGATCCTGGAACAGAAAAATGACAGTGGAAAAACCGGTGAAATCCAAATAAAGTCTGGGGTTTAGTTAATTGTAATGTACCAATGTCAGTTTCTTAATTTTGACAAATGTATCCCAGCCACGCAAGACATTAACTTTGGGGAAGCTGGGTGAGGAGTTAAAAAAAATAAACACTAAGGGGAAATTTGGTTAATTTTTATGTTGTGAAGAAACCCTTCAAAAAGTAATTTTGTTTTGCTTTGTTTTGTTTTAAGAGGATATGATTCCAAGACCACTTCTGTTTCTTCCCCTGTCCAGATGCCATCTCTTAGGTCAAAACTGTAAGACAAGCATTTTCCAAGGGAACCATATGGCTGGTCTTCAGATTCTTCTTAGCTCAGAATGGTTTGAAGCAGATGTTTTCATGCAACAACTTGACGACAGAATTTGTTTCCATGCTGAGCAAGTCACACCCACCCTCATGTGTATTTGTTAATTTCTTCCCAACATATCATTCTCTATTGTAGCAATAGTCTTCCACCCACAAATATATGAAGTCCTGGCTTTAGTGGCCTCACAGAAGCGAACCTGGTTATCAGGAAGGTTTGGCCGGAACCCCATATGAGGAAAGATGTGAGTTTCACTTCCTGACATTTTCTTTTCTTTTTTTTTTTTTGAGTTGGAGTCTCACTCTATCGCCCAGACTGGAATGCAGTGGCCGCTCCTGGCCACCGCAGCCTCAACCTGCTGGGCTCCGGCGATCCTTCCGCCTCAGCCTTCCAAGTAGCTGCAACTACAGGCGCGCGCTACCACGCCCGGCTAATTTTTGATTTATTGTAGAGACGAGGTCTCTCCAAGTTGCCCGGGTGGGTCTCGAACCCACGGACTGAGGCAATCCACTCGCCTAGGCCTCCCAAAGTACTGAGATTACAGGCTGAGCCACCGAGCCCGACCCTGACATTTTCAATGTGACAGAATCCAGGTAAGCAAATGCCCTCTATCCTCGAATGTGATTTTTCCACTTATTCTGGATGGCCACCACTGAAAAGCTTCCTGCTGGAGGGGCAGGTACTGCCAGAGGGACAGATGAATTTGGTAAAGTCATTATAGAGGAATTATGTTGAATTCCTTCCTCATGTAACTACTAGATTGTCAAAGAATGTGTTCAACATGGCATCTCCCAATTGTGACATTTTCCTGCAACTAGGGAGAGGCCAAGCATAATTTTTTGGGGAGTAAAACTTCCAGCAGAAAACTGCTTAGATAATTACTCAAGGTTTTCCCTAAGGTATTTTCCAAGACAATGTGAGTAAGCCTAGTTAAGGGTGTTTGCAGGATATTTCAGAATCTGTTGTTGTTTTATGCAGTATGTGTTTGCTCTCTTCAAGAAAGACTGTGACAAGACTTTTTAAATGGGGAATCTCATTTTCACTCAAGATCGTGCCTGTTTTAAAAGTATTTGCTTTAACACTACTAAAATATTATTAAGGAAAATGAAACATCCACACAGCCAGTGTCTCCCTTGCAAAAGACCAAAGGACCACCCTTCTATAAATAGCTTAGTAAAAATCAGTAAATCAGTCATAATATGAAGAGAATACACTGATGATAAAATTATACTTTTTTTATTTTGTATTATACAGAAAAATGTTGAGTGAAGTGCTTTTTCTTTCCTCCATAGATTATGCCTCGCCTACTACATGCAAATAGTACCCCTAAGTCATGACAACCAAATTGTCTCCAGATGTTGCTGAATGTTCCCTGGGGGTGTGGGCACAACAATACCCTCCACTCCTACCCCTTTGAGAACCACTGCTATCTTTTACAGGACAGAAATAACTGTCCCAGAGCAGCTAGGGAATAGTCTAAAAAGATAAAATAAAAATAATGATGCTTCAGGATTAAAGACTTTAAAAGTCCACATATTACTATCTTTTTGATGAAAACGAGATGTTGCAAATGCAGACAACAGGGCAAGCACATAGGACCTGGCTCTTGTATAGAGATGCCACACACCTTGCTAGGTCGCTAGGTTACAATGGGCACCTCTGGAAAAGGCTGCTGGGATTCAGTCCACAGGTGCAAACCAACCTGTGAGGGAAATCCTGCCTGGGACAGAGAAAATGAACACAAGTGCATCAGAGTAGCCCAGCTCAGGCAAAGGAAAAATGAAAGAACAAAGAAGACTTGGTTAGGCAGGCTCTGGTTTCGTGAATGAACCTATTTGTGAGTAATTAAGGCCAGCCATAATGGCTCACATCTGTAATCCAGTACTTTGGAAGCCGAGGCAAAAAACTGAGCCCAAGAGTCTGAGACCAGCCTAGGCAATACAGAGAGATCCCCATCTCTACAAAAACAAAAACCAAAACAAAACCAAAAAAAAAAAAAAACCCAAAAAACTTAGCTGGTCGTGGTGGCACATGCCTACAGTAGTCCTAGCTACTTGGGAGACTGAGGCTGAGGTGGGAGGATCACTTGAGCTCTAGCGATCGAGGATGCGGTGAGTTTTGATTGCACCACTCTGCTTTAGCCTGGGTGACAAAGCAAGCCGTTGTCTCAAAAATCAATAAATAGATAAAATAATAATAATAAAGTTAAAATAAAATTCACCATTTTAGCCACTTTAAAGTAGAGAATTCACATTTACAATGTTGTGCAACCATCTCTTTTATCTACTCTCTCGTTTTTTTTGAGTTGGAGTCTCACTTCGTCGCCCAGACTGGAGTGCAGTGGCCGCTCCTGGCCACCGCAGCCTCGACCTGTTGGGTTCCGGCGATCCTTCTGCCTCAGCCTTCCAAGTAGCTGGAGCTACAGGCATGCGCTACCACGCCTGGCTAATTTTTTGATTTATTGTAGAGATGAGGTCTCGCCAAGTTGCCCAGGTGGGTCTTGAACCTGTGGGCTCAGGCAATCCACTCATCTCGGCCTCCCAAAGCACGAGATTACAGGCTGAGCCACTGAGCCCGGCAGCTTTTTTTTTTCAAGTTGGGATCTTAGTCTGTCATCACTCTGTCATCCAGGCTGGAGTGCTGTGGCACGATCACAGCTCACCTCAGCCTTGACCTTCTGAACTCGGATGATCCTTCTACCTCAGCCTCTGAAATAGCTGGGACTACAGATATATGCCACCATATCCAGCTAATTTTTTTAACTTTTTGTAGAATCATGGTCTCACTATGTTGCCCAGGCTAGTCTCAAACTCCGGGGTTCAAGCAATCTTCCCACATTGACCTCCCAAGCGCACCTTCTTCTCTCTCTTGCTCCTATTCTGCTATGTGACATGTCTGCTTCCCTTGCCTTGTGCCATGAGTAAAAGCTTCCTGAGGCCTCACCAGAAGCTGAGCAGACGCCAATGCCATGCAGAGCTGTGAGCCAAAATAAATCTTTTTTTTTTTTTGGTATCAATTGCCCAGCCTCAGGTATTTCTTTATAGCAACCAACATGGACTAATATAGAGTAAAACCACTGGCACCTAAACATGAATGAAGACATTGGGAGGCCGAGGTGAGTGGATTGCCTGAGCCCGCAGATTCAAGACCAGCCTAGGCAAGTTGGTGAGACCTCGTCTCTACAATCAAAAATAAAAAATTAGCTGGTCGTGGTACCACACGCCTGTAGTTCCAGCTACTTGGACGGCTGAAGCGGAAGGATTGCCGGAGCCCAGCAGGTCAACGCTGGAGTGGCTGTGAGCATGCCACTGCACTCCAGCCTGGGCAACAGAGTGAGAGACTAACTCAGAAAAAAAAAAAAAAAAAGACATTGGCAGACAATTGTACAAGTGGTGATTGTGTTCTTCACCATTACGCGTTTGCGGAAGAAACAAATCCCAATAAAAGTTATTATTACTCTAACTCTAAACCCTTTAGAACACCTATTTTTAAATTCTGTGTGACAAAATCATTTCTATTCCACACCAAAGTTCATAATATTGTCTCCAGGACAAGCACTCATGGACTGGTTGAGGTGCCACTATTTGAGCTGCCAGCTAAACTAAACTATGTAACAGTGTTACATATATTTTAAAAGCTGCTTTTTAAAGGAACCAGGCAAATATTTTCTCAGAATGAATAAAAGGAGACCATCACTTTAAGGAAAATGATTGACAGTATTTGCCGCAAATAATAAAATTAGAGTTTTCAAGGGACAAAATTTTATAAAACTTGAATCTGCGTTTATGGGCTTGACAACTTCACAACATTTAAAGATTTTCTGATGACATCAGTGTCACTATTAATTAGTGTGATTTTAAAATTTCATGTAAGGAAGATCTGCATAACCTAACAAACCAATATATTTCTAATGACCAACATATGATGTTACAAAATTGTGTATGGGTAAAAGATACATTCAAAATGCAAGATATCACGGGTTCGAGACCTGCCTGGGCAACTTGGCAAGACCTCATCTCTACAATAAATCAAAAATTAGCCAGACGTGGTAGTGTGCACTTGTAGTTTCAGCTACTTGGAAGGCTGAGGCGGAAGGATCGCCGGAGCCCAGCGGGTCGAGGCTGCGGTGGCCGGAAGCGGCCACTGCACTCCAGTCTGGGCAACAGTGAGACTCCAACTCAAAAAACAAACAAACAAAAAAAGTGTCAACTATCTGGCCGTTTCTTTGCTTTCATATTTTGTATGACTTCCATACATACGTGTGCATATTAATAAATTTGTATGCCTTTTGTACTATTAATCTGCCTTTTGTCAGTTAGTTTATAGTGAACCTTCAGAGAGTGAAGAGGAAGTTTTCCCTTGGCCCCTACAGAAGCAAATATAAGAATCCAATTGCTTCTATTTAGGCAGATACTCCAGAGATCACAAAATGTAAGTCAGTGCCATTCTTCTCAATAAATTTATTTTAGAAAATAGTTTTTTCATAAAAATGAACACAATGGGCTTATTGTTGTTATTTTTAAAGAATTAATAAATATTTTTAAACGTCTCAGTTGTTTGTTTCTGTTTTTGTTTTTGTTTTTGTTTTAAGTCAGTCTCATTCTGTCGCCCAGGCTGGAGTACAGTAGCATGCTCCCAGCCACTACAGCCTCGACCTGCTGAGCTCCGGCGATCCTTCCGCCTCAGCCTTCCAAGTAGCTGGAACTACAGGTGCACACTACCACGTCCGGCTAATTTTTGATTTATTGTAGAGGTCTCACCAAGTTGCCCAGGCTGGTCTTGAACCACTGGGCTCAGGCAATCCTCTCGCCTCTATCTCCCAAAGTGCTGGGATTACAGGCTGAGCCACCGTGCCTGGCCATTTTAATTTCTAATAAAGTAAACACTGATTAATATAATCCACATAAATACAAACTCTTTGATGATTTTCAAAACTGTAAATGATTTCTGAGGCCAAAATGTTTGAGAACTGCTAGCTTTTATTACAAATAAAAATTTGTATTTTAAAATTTTGAAATTGCTGATAGTGTTGTAAATAAAATCATCAGGCTATAGAATCTGTAGAGATGCGAAAGCAGATATACCTCACTTATTTTAATAATTCTATGAAGTAAAAAAAAGTATAAATTATAAATCAAAAAAGCTGAGAACAGTTACTCGTATGCACCTATTTAAAAACATAGAAGTAGTATCCAGTTACCAATTACCATGTTCAAATGCCTATTTCCAAGTATGCATAACATAAAAGTGAGAAAAATATGTCCAAAAAAATGTGAATAGAAGGACAACTCTGACTCACTTGAACTATTTGGTTAGTTATATTTAATTACTAGTTATTAATTAAAACAAATTTTTGATCTTGGGAAAAAGTGATCTGACAAAACTGGATCATGGGTGTACTGCTCTTTGTTATGTTTGTGTGTGTGCGTTTTCTATGCTTGAAATATTTCATGAACATTGTAAACCAAAAAAAAAAAAAAAAAAAAATTTACAGTGCCCCAACTGACTGAATGGACCCCCTCTGGGCTAACTAAAACCTAAAAAACTAAATTCTAGGCCACAGACCTGAAAGGAGTTCAGACATGCCTCACATCGTTATACTCCCTCCCTTGTGGCGTTTTTAAGGCACAACTGACCAGCATTAGCATGAAAATAAGACATCATAAGACTGACAAAGCAGATCTGTGGCAAAAAGATACTAAGTTCCAACCTGACTCTGGTATAGCATCACATGACAGTTAGTGGGACCTAAAAGAAATAAAGACATGTTACCGCAAAATATGTTTCTATGACATATTTTGAAGTGGCCCTACAAAGGCATCTTTTGGGGAATTTTCATCTGTAGAGAACGACTTTTAAGATTTATTCTCTCTGAAACTTGCTACTTAGAGGCCTCATCTACATAACAAGAACCTTGCTTCCACAACTCCTCTTATGTAACTGGAGAATTTCTTTTACTGATTTCAAATTCCTTAGGCAGAGCTTAACTCTTTCTACCAACTGCCAATCAGAAAATCTTTGAATCCGCGTATGACCTATAAGCTCCCACTTTGAGATGTCCACTTTTGTAGGTCCAACCAATGTAAACCTTAGGTATACTGATTTGTGTTTTGCCTGTAATTTCTGTCTCTCTAAAGATGTATAAAACCAAGCAGTAGTAAAATGCACACATGTTCTCAGGCCCTCTTGGGCCTAGGTTACTAGTATTTGGTTCAGAATAAACCTCTTTAAATAGTCTACAAAGTTTGACTTGTCGACATTTTTCATAAAAGTATAATAAAAGAAACAAGTTATATTAGTAAATTTGGGAATAGAGTGATACTCAAAGTGGGAACGGAAAGGTAAAGAAGACTCCCAAACAATTCGATTTTCATACAATTTCTTCATACCCATGTGCTTTTATAATACTTTTCAAAACCATCATGGCCTGCTTGATCTCATGCTTGGGCAAGTCCTCTCTTCTTCCCTGCTGGTTTCTGGACCCATCTCTATAATTACTTTGGGGAAGACATTGGAGAATCTGAGATGTCCAGTTCCCAGCATTCTGTGTGGTAGGCCCTCCAGGGAGTCCATTGCAGAGTTCCTGCAAGTCTACAATCCCCTCCTTCCACATACATCCCAACCCACGCAACTATTTGTACTTAAGATGTCCTACTCCAGTTGGGCTTGGTGGCTCAGCCTGTAATCTCAGCACTTTGGGAGGCCGAGGCGAGTGGACTGCCTGAGCCTGTGGGTTCGAGACCAGCCCGGGCAACTTGGCAAGACCTTATCTCTACAATAAATAAACAAATAAATAAATAAATTAGCCGGGCGAGGTAGCGAGCGAGCGCCTGTAGTTTTAGCTCCTTGGAAGGTTGAGGGTGGGAGGATCGCTGGAGCCCAGCAGGTCGAGGCTGCCGTGGCTGGGAGCGTGCCACTGCACTCCAGTCTGGGTGACAGAGTGAGACTTTAACAAGAAAGAAAAAAAGAAAGAAAGAAAGAAGGGAGGGAGGGAGGGAGGGAGGGAGAGAGAGAGAGAGAGAGAAAGAGAGAAAGAGAGAAAAGAAAGAGAGAGAGAAAGAAAGAGAGAAAGAGAGAGAGAAAGAGAGAGAGAAAGAGAAAGAGAGAAAGAAAGAAAGAAAGAAAAAGAAAGAGAAAGAAAGAAAGAGAGAGAGAGAGAGAGACAGAGAGAGAGAGAGAGACAGAGAGAGAGAGAGAGACAGAGAGAGAGACAGAGAGACAGAGAGAGAGAGACAGAGAGAAAGAGAAAGAGAAAGAGAGAGAGAAAGAGAGAAAGAGAGAAAGAAAGAAAGAAAGAAAGAAAGAAAGAAAGAAAGAAAGAAAGAAAGAAAGAAAGAAAGAAAGAGAGAGAGAAAGACTACTCCCTTCAGGGACAAAGATGTGGTTTCCTGGCAGTGCCAGCAGAAAAAGGCCCAGAGCATACTCCCTCTACTTTCAATACATGTTTTTGCTTCTGAGAACTTTCACCTACTTCCTGCTACAGAAATGATCAAAGACCTTTATATTTTGTGGTTGGTACACATGGTAACGGAAGCTGATAATTCCACTTTGACACTTTTAGCTGTTAACTCTACTACTGTTCCAAATATTTTCTTAGTGTGTTTGTTATATTCTACAGGGTTTCATGTTAGGTAAAAGTAACATATAATGAAACACAAACGATTCAATGTGTTCAGACAAATGCATACCACACCACCTAACTCAAACCCCTATGAAAATGGATCGAGTGAGACTCCAACTCAAAATAAATGAATAAATAGAAAATGGATCTTTACTTTCAATTCAAAAAGTTTCCTTTTGCCTCTTCTTTTCCAGTGAAAAAATCACAGCCTTGCTCCCCTTTAGCGGTTTCCACTGCCTGATTTTCCCGTCCTGTTGAATTTTGAAGTGTATCTGGGAATTGAGGAAGGAGGAGGCAAATTTCTCAGAGTTCTTATTCATTACATGAGTTGAATTGTTCATTTATCCAAAGGGTTTCTGCCCAATCTTAAACTGGAGGCCAAATTCTCACAAGTAGCATTTATTTATTTGTTTCAATACCTTCAGGGGATACAAGTAGTTTTTGGTTACATGGATGCATTGTATAGCAGCAAAGAAGTCTGGGCTTTAAGTGTACCCACCACCACTACCTATGCACATTGTACCCAAAGGGTGGTTTTTCTTTTTCTTTTTTTTTTTTTTTTTTGAGTTGGAGTCACTCTGTCGCCGACTGGAGTGCAGTGGCCGCTCCCGGCCACCGCAGCCTCGGCCTGCTGGGCTCTGGTGATCCTTCTGCCTCAGCCTTCCACGTAGCTGGAACTACAGGCGCACGCTACCATGCCCAGCTGATTTTTTGATTTATTGTATAGATGAGGTCTTGCCAAATTGCCCAGGCGGGTCTCGAACCCGCAGGCTCAAACAATCCACTCACCTCAGCCTCCCAAGGCGCGAGATTACAGGCTGAGCCACCGAGCCCAGCTTTTCTTTTTCTTTTTCTTTTTCTTTTTTTGAGTTGGAGTCTCACTCTGTCGCCCAGACTGGAGTGCAGTGGCTGCTCCCGGCCACCGCAGCCTCGACCTGCTGGGCTCCAGCGATCCTTCCGTCTCAGCCTTCCGAGTAACCAGAATTATCAGCATGCGCTACCACGCCCGGCTGATTTTTTGATTTATTGTAGAGATGAGGTCTCACCAAGTTGCTCAGGCGGGTCTCGAACCCGCAGGTTCAGGCAATCCACTCACCTCAGCCTCCCAAAGCGCAGGATTACAGGCTGAGCCACCGAGCCCAGCTGTACCCAAAGGGTGGTTTTTCATCCCTTCACCCCTTCCCACCCTCCCTCTTCTGAATCTTCAATGTCTATCATACCATTCTATGTGCTTTTGCAGATCCTCAGTTTAGCTCCCACGGTGGGCTTTTGATTTAGGACTAATTGAAATCCATTTTCCCCAAAGTTGCCTCTGCTTTCATGGACGTCACCCTGGTGTTATATTTAGGAGACGTCAGTGCTTAAGGTACAGGGAGAAAAAAAAATAGCTAAGTAACAAAATCAAGACTCAAAAGTTTAAAATCTAGCTCTTACTTGGAATTTGTCATTTTTATGTTTATGTTTTCTATCAAGAGTCTGCAGACACAAGATCTAAATTTTAAGCCTAGGCCCAGCTTGGACTGGCTATGACCTTGGATAAATTACTTCCCATCCCTGAACTTCTTCCAGCTATAAAGTGAATACCACTGTATTGATTTCCACTATAAATCTCATAGCTAGGGTATTTGGGATGATGGCTTGTTTATGTTTGTTCAGCCTTCTTTAGCCTCAAGGAAAGAAAGTGATCCTGGTGTATGATGTCTAATGAAATGAGAAAAAAATCTTTTTTCTATTATGGTGTAAAAGGTATGAAAGAGCAAGTTCAATAACAAATTTAGCCTTAAACTCATGGGTTACTTCATGGAGGATGACAGAGTTTCCAGAATGTTCCAGGATTTTATTCATTACCAACTAAATTATGTTAATTCTATTTCCTGCCAGATTATTTTTCAGCTGTCATTATTCATAAATATGCAAAAAGCATTGCTGCCTTCCCAGCCCTGCTGAAGTTGCTTCTGTGTCATTTTGTTCATTAGAATGTTCAGGATGAATTCGTTTTTATTTGGTTCATACAATAAAATAACTACAAATGGTAATGACTCCCAAACAGTACTTTGTTTCCAAAGAATCACACACCAGAACATTGAGGGGGCTGACTTCTGTGGTGGGAACTCAGCTGCGCCATTTGTTCTGACAGAAACCAGCTCTCCCTACGAGCAAGTCATTCTCCTTGTCAGCCCAGAGAGTCTCCTTTCTTTCCCTGTCAGAATATTAAGCCCCTCCATGGCCTTTGCTTTCATCCCTTTTCTTTCCTACTCCTCCCCTGCCCACAGGATTTAAGTAGGGCCTCCATATGAACATCCAGAAGAAGCGATCAAAAAGTCAAGTCAGCAAATCCTAAGGCCTAGAAATCCTTTCTCTCCTCTCAGACTGAATCTGCTTCTTGGCTAGGTGGCCAATTCTTTCTTAAGACATATTTTATGCCCTTGGTGCCTCATGGTCTGCAAACCTGTAGGCGCATGGTGGTGAGTGTCTGGGCCTGAGATGGGGACTTAAATCCTTAATGCATTGGTTGGAATTTGAAAGAGTGGGAACACTGAAAAGGGATTTAGGGGTCCAAGCTTCTAATTCTTGATCTGAGATGAGAATCCCCCACTGTCTAAGCTTCAGGATTCTGAGCTGGAACTGGGAAATGAAGACTCGTGAGTTGATAGAGCTTCTTAGACTTCAATGCATAGCATTCTTAGCTGGGGGGGGGGGGTCTTGTGAAAATGAAGATTCTGATACCACAGAGTTGGGATAGGGTCTGAAAACCAGCATTTCTCAAGGCTCCCAGGGGATGCTGATGCTTGTCTGTAGTCAGACATGGGTGAAGTGCTTGTCTTTTAAAAATCTCTTGGAATTCTCACAAAATCTGATGAGGTTGATATTATCTCTATACAATACAGAAAGAAATGTGGACCAGAGGGGTCAGGAGAGAGTGCCTGATGTCACGCAGCTGGAATCTGAACCCAGGAGTACGGGTTCTTAAGTAAGTGAGGACAGTGAATTAAATGAGTGTCTTTTGCAGCATGGGCCCAAGTCCAGCAGCATCAACATCCCCTGGGAATGTGGTGAAGATGCAAATTCTTGTACCCCATCTCAGACTTTCTAAATCAGAAACTGGTGGTGCACCCCTCTCCCCCAGCGATCTGTAGTCTAACAAGTCACCCCTCTCAGGTGATTTTGCTGTGAGAAACACTGAATCAGACCGCTGCTTTCAGATTTTCAGGTGACATGAATCATCTGGGGGGGGTCTTGTTAAAACGCAGATTCTCATCCAGCAGGTACAGTGTATGGCATGAAATTGTGCATTTTCCACGAATTCCCAGATGCTGCTAGTCCAGGGACCATACTTTTTGAGTAGCAAGGAATTGGATAATCTTTCCCTCCAGTTAGAAGACTCTATTGGGTTGTCTGTGGGTTTTATTCTTCACATGCAGATGGGCCTAGGAGAAAGAACAGAGGGCACATCCCTGCATCTAACTACAGAAACAGGAAAACCGGAAAACTTTGAATTCAATCTAAAAGTTCTAGAATAGGTCTGGTCTAGTGGCTCATGCCTGCAATCCTAGTACTCTGGGAAACCAAGGTAGGAATAACACTTGAGCCCAGGAGTTTGACGATGCAGTGGGTTGTGATCAGGTCACTGCACTCCAGCCTGGTCAACATAGCAAAATCCTGTTTCCTTTTTTTTGAGTTGGAGTCTCACTCCATCATCACCCAGGCTGGAGTGCAGTGGCATGCTCATGGACATCCCAGCGTCGACCTGCTGGGCTCAGTCTATCCTTCCGCCTCAGCCTTCCAAGTAGCTGGAACTACAGGTGTGCTACCATGCCCGGCTAATTTTTTGATTTATTGTAGA